>NC_071099.1:20974998-21142498 GCF_027358695.1 Spea bombifrons
CCAAAAAGGCAGATATCAAGAACTGAGCAACACGGAATTCCGCCGGGGAGCCGCGGATACGAAGCCCAGGGATATATTAGTAAATAAGCTCTCAAGACTCACGGTAGCCTCGGTTTACTCACTGGAGGTCTCCGCTCCGTCTGCTTGCTCTGTATTTACTGAACGGGCGCTGAGCGGCCCGACTGCCGACC
Source organism: Spea bombifrons (assembly GCF_027358695.1). NCBI lineage: Eukaryota > Metazoa > Chordata > Amphibia > Anura > Pelobatidae > Spea > Spea bombifrons. The sequence goes on from NC_071099.1 coordinate 20,975,190, forward strand.
CCAGGGCTGCCTCGAGACCGTTTAGCGGCTTCTCTACAGGACAAAGAAGCAAACCTTTCATCACGGGAAAATCCCCGATACGGGTGACATCATAGGCCACGTGACCCCCGTCTTACAGGGTGACCCTCCCCCCGTCTCACATGGTGACCCCCCCATCTCACAGGGTGGGAAAGAAAGTCTTAATCTACCCCAAAGACCACCAGAACCATGAGGATGGAGGCAGCACGGACCCCGTGGTCGCGTTGGCATGGTTACTGTGTAGCAGAAGGCTGGCAGTAAGGTGGTATCAGCACGTACCGGGGGCGCTCCCGCAGGTAGACGTACACTCTCTGAGTCTCCGTGTTCCACACTATTATTTCCCCATCGAAGCTGGCTGTGACCAGAAGCCCCAGCGAGGGGCAGAAGTCGGCGGTCAGGATGTCCTCTTTATGCTGATGCCCCCCTTTCCATGACGCGTTAGCCGTAACATACATGTTCTGGGGGTACAGAGGGACGGGTTTTATTGGCAGCTTGTCAAGAACTGGATCTCAATGTACACAAGGTTTACATGTCAGCGAGTGCGGGAAGACGAGCGCAAACCACCAGCCGTCTGATCCCGTCTGTGAGCGCACGCTAACGACACGGAATGCCGCCTGTGAGCGCACGCTAACGACACGGAATGCCGCCTGTGAGCGCACGCTAACGACACGGAATCCCGCCTGTGAGCGCACGCTAACGACACGGAATCCCGCCTGTGAGCGCACGCTAACGACACGGAATCCCGCCTGTGAGCGCACGCTAACGACACGGAATCCCACCTGTGAGCGCACGCTAACAACACGGAATCCCGCCGGTGAGGACGGACTCGGTGGCATTAAGCACACTCACTTCCGTATTTGTTGTGTCATAAAGGATAATTTTTCGGTTCCAGCCCACGCTGAGTAGCCTCTGATCCCCGAGCGGCAGAACGCAAGTGACCTCGGCTTCATCCACGGGCTGCAGGCGGTGCAGATTGTGCCCGTTCTGTATGTTCCAGATCTAACAACGGAGAGTAAAACACACAATAAATACACTAAACATACCCCCAACACGTCACATGGCCAGAGGGGGCACTTTACGCAACTGAGGGGGTATTTAGAGGAATGATGGGGTTTATTTACCCCGTTTAGTTTATAAAGCCGTTTCCTGCTGTTTCTATACACATTATCGGGGCTTTTAGGGCCGTAGAACCCTGCGATCCCCTCATACCCAGCAAACATTCTGACCTCCAAGAAAAGAGGGGCATCAGGGGCATGGGGGACCTGGAGCCAGACTGGACAAACTAAGCAGGGACACTTGGGAGATACACATTAATAAAGGAACGCTGTCTGTACCTTCAGACCCCCGTTCCTGGCTCCTGTTATCAGCTTCCTCTGCGATCTGTCGAAAGCCACGCATGTGATCTCCTCTGATCCGTGGACGTTGTTGAGCAGAAGGCTTTTGGTGCCGGTTTCCACGTCCCAAACCACGACGGTCGAGTCCTCGCTCGCTGTCACCACCTGAAACGAGACGGGGCCACGACACACGTTACGGCGCATGCTATCTGCCCCGATTGTTTTGGGGAGTAAATCAGACCCTGCTGCACCGGTCACAACTCGAGGCTACCTGCCCTGCGAGGCGGACTGCGGTCCGTGGCAACGTCTGTGCGGGGCATGGAGCTGGGTGCGCTCGGGTCACCAAAGGCTTACAGTCAAAGTGGAATCCTTGGCTGGGATCCGGATGCCAACTTTTTAGGGGCACCAGACAGGCGAGGGGCAGCAGGGGACGGGTGCAGGAGGGGGCGCAGGGGAGAGGCACGGGTGTCATTCAAAAAAACGAGATGATTTGTAGCTAAACCAGACCTGATCTGCCCCTCGGTCACTGCCCTCGGACCCCCGGCAGCAGCACCTGATGACCCAGCGCGAAAAGGATTAAACCCGTAAACCATGCAACTGGGCACCTAAAGGGTTAAATAAATCGCGCTGGTGAACCAGACGCCTCTCTCTGTCCGGATGGAATATCCGGATAATGAATTTCCGTTACTCTGCGGCTCAATCAGCCGACGGGAATTTTCAGGGCCCCCCCCCCACAGCTTTACTGAAATGAAATGCAGATTCCTGTTTCCAAATTGCTGTTAAATTGCCCCGTTTTTATGAGGTTGCGAGACGGCAGCTGATCGCGCTTTATTATCCGGAGCTGCTCTGAGCCCCAGCACATACATGTCCTAGAACATACATGTCCCAGAGCCCTGCTTGCTCAGTGAACTGGAGTGACCCTTCTGATAATCAGCCCCGAATATGTTGGGCTGAGGTTTGGAAATTGGGCCCCAGGGAGGACATAGACAGACAAAAGGTTCTAGATGGACCCCGGGCCTTGTGCAGACCGGGGGGTCCTTTTTGTGCTCCCTCTATACGCTTCCTCTGCAGTCCCTCGGTGGGAATATCAGTCTGGATGGATTATCAGCCATTCACCGGGTGGAGAGCACCGAAAAACATGAAGCTGGTGGAGCGGGGGGTTTGGAGACCCTAAAGTCCGTGGGGTCTCACTCACCTGATGGAAGAAGCTGTTGTAAAGGACCCCAGACAGAGGAGCGTCGTGAGTAACCAGGGCGTCCTCGCCTCGGTCGGCCCGCGCCAGCCTCAGCATCCCAATGTAATCGGAATAGGAGACGAGGAGGTGGCGAGGATTCTGCGACGCCAGCAGGAAAGAGAAGTTCCCCTGTTCGTGAATCCGACCGGGCTGGACACACGGGAACTTTAACACCAGCGTCTGCAGGCAGCTGTGCGAGGAGATGTCCCACACCTTCAGGACCTAAGAGAGGCCGGACAGCTACTACCACAGCTACTACCACAGCATGTACAAGGACATACGGACACCCAACACCATCTGGACAGACGCACAGACCTTTCCCTGCGACACAGACAGACATTCTCCAACCGAAATCCCCTAAATATTTACAGAACCCCCAGGTTGTGGAAGGTTAGGGGTAGCGATGCGAGGACAGGGACGTCACCCTGTAATGATGGGTTCTCCCCGCAGCGGTGGGTACGAGGTTAGAACAGGATGATCGTCCCCCGTTACTACTCACCGAGTCTTTGGAGTAACTGAATATTTGCCTCAGAGGCTCGTATATGACCACATCCAGGACGGCCATGGTATGTTCAGATAGGACAGCGACTGGCCGGCTTGGGACGTACTGGTTCCAGAGTCTAACCTTGTGGTCCAACCCGCCGGTAACGAGCAAGTTCATGCTCTTGGAGTAGTCGAAGCAGCGGACGCCCTGCGCAGAACAGAACTCGCGGTCGAAAAAGTGAAGTTATGACTGTTTTATTAAAATGCCCGAGGACGTTTCCTACCTTGCTGATGTTCCAGGTGTAGACCTTTCCCTTCTGATGGATATCCATGATGACCACCGAGGTGGTGGAGCTGCCCGATGACGAGACGATGAGCTCCTGCTCGGGGATAAACATGAGCTTGGTGATGGCTTCTGGGTGGATGTTGAGCATGGCTTGGTACGCCAGAAGGCTGCTGTGCTCCCTTAATTCCTGGTTAGCAGAAAGAAGCCATGGCTTTAATACCTCAGACCTGATATAGTCACGCGTCGTTTGAACCCCAGGATCTCATCGGTGGATATATATCGCTGGGGGAGCTCTACTGGGCTTGTGCTTTGCCCCATGTAAGAGGCAGCGGGGTGCGTTTTAAATGACTTAAGATGGCAAATTTGCGTTGAAAACCACCCCTGCCCCTGGGTATAGTCACCTGCATGTATATTCTATGGGGGCCTGGCTGCCGGGTAAAGGGTTTCTCAAACACCCCAGAATTGGGTTTCAGGAGCCAGAGGAGGTTCACGCCACCGCTGTCATCTCCCCAGAGGAGCAGAGACCGATCCCCCGGGGCCTGGAAAGGCAGGAGAAGATGGAGATACAACATATCCATGACCATGTATCAGATGTATCGGGCTTAGAGACTCCACAGTACCTTCACATTATACCAGTAATAAAAGCAGGTCGGAACATGGTTTAAAGCTGAAAAAGAAGAGGGGGAAAAAACCCCAAACTTTTATTTTCTTTTACTCAAAAGACAAATATCTCAAATTAACGAGAAGCAGAGACGTCATGAATGGTGATTTATACCAAAAAGGTGAAACTCTTCAAACATATTCATCGTGGACACGTCAAAAAAGTGAATGTCTCGGCAGGTGGTCGCCATGGCAATCTTGTGGACGTTAGGCAAATACACGGCGTCCGTGGTCCAATATTTAAACCTCCTCTTCCCAGACTGTGTCTCCTTGGAATCGAATGTGATCTAACAGACAGAATCGTCGTATAAGCAAATGATTAAAAACATTCTAAACACCCCAACACGTTATTGCAGGTGAAATACTTTCCGCACCGTCCCGGTGGGATTTCAGCGGGGGTTTGAGATCAGGCCACGTCTACTCTGGAAGTATCGTGAGAGGACCTGTTCCAACGGTCAGGGATCAGCCTCCCGGAGCCACGGCCGGCTGATCAGGATTCGTACCTCATAAGACTTTTGGGGGTTCAGGGCGGTGTTCCAGGTCGTCAGTACCCCTCCTTTACTGACGCTGATGAACCAAAGCGGAGGAGGAGAGGAGATCGCCAGCATCCGGCTCGTCGGCTCTTGCTGAAGACACAGAAGAGGAAAAACGTGCGCCAGGACAGCAGTGATGCGGGGTCTTCACGTACTCTCGCGGTTATGAAATCAAGTATCAGACAGAAAGCGTGGCCTCTCATTTAAATGGATTTAACCCAAAAACTCTAAGTAAATAGGTGCAGTAATACTAATAATGAGACCATTAGGGATTTATACTTGTGGGTTCCAGGGCTGGCGGAGGGGCTGCCGGGTTGCGGGGTGTCATCGCAAACCTTATTCCGGGTGCAGAGACGCATTACAGGGGACCCCAGGAAGGTCATTTTCCGCGTTATCACGTAGTCTCTCTCCTTGTACTGAAGCAGCATGTATGTGCAGAACTCGCTCCAGTCCACAAAGCCGTCGCACGACGTGTCCACCTGCAAGAAAAGACGCCCCGGATAAACTGAAAAGGACTAAAAACGGGAAAAAAGACTGCGTTTAAAGGAATATTATCCTATAAAGAAAATGTGTATATGAATATATACACACACATACATATACGCATATATGTATATACACACACTAACGGTGTATATATATAAATATATACATACACACATATACATATATATACACACACACACACATCCATACAAACATAGATAGATAGATATACACATACATACACATATACGGTATAAATACACACACACATACAGTATATATATATTATTACTTTGTTGAAAAGCAGCTCCATGTTTTCATCCAAGTACTCGGACCCGAACAGGTGAGACAGAACATTCTGGAACTCGCGCAGGGTGAGATTCCCTTCCCGCCGCGCAGTCTTCTTTGGCTTGAGTTTCTTAGCAAAAGGAGGTTTCTGAGGCCGTTCGGCGTCCTGTACCTCCTCTGCCAGTACGCTGTGCCTGGCAAAAACTTCTTCCAAGGCGTACAAGTCGTCCAAGCGAAACTTCTCCTCCAGGTGGAGGCTTTCATTCTGGTCGAAGCTGCAACGACGATTCATACAGGAAGACGTCATGAGCTGCGCTGAGCAGACAAAGCCCTAAAGAACCAGCAACGGGTCCTCCCGGGGGGGGGTGTAATAAAGACATATGGCACGGCTGCCACATTTCGAGAACCTTCTAGTACCCTTTCATGACAGAGAACAATTTATTACAAATATCAAATCTAAAAAATTCACATGCCTTCCCCATCCTGTGAATCGCCAGTTCTGATAATTTCATTTTATTTCATAAGAGTCAGTTTATAACTTTGAATGAAAATGATAAATTACAAAGAGAAGTCTAAAAAACGGAAGCGATGCGGTTAAGGATACATCGATGACGTTTCTACTATTTTTAACAATATAGCTCTTTTCTGTAAAAAAAACAAACAAAAAACTTACAATATTTCAACAAATGAGATGACAAAGTTATTTTACAATCATCCTCGTTGAGGAGCCCCTAGACTACCCCAAAAGCCACGGCTACTGGGTTAATTTGCCCTTCCGGGTGGCAGCATTTACCGTTTGACGCTCGCAGGAGTTTCGCCTTCGTAAACCTTCCACCCGTCTTTTTTGTGACCCCCGTCCATCGGTGCCGCTCACCCCAAAACCAGGAGTAACCTTGAAAGAGTCCCGATTCCGAGCCGGCCGAGCGAAGCCGGACCCCGGCTAAAAACTCCCAACTTTACTTTAAAATGATACGATGTAGCCAGCGGGGCGGCCGCGCTAATCGCTTCCGAGTGAAACGACGCAGCGATAACCCAACGAGCCAGGCGAAGAACCGAAAGCCAAGTGACGGCGACGTCGGATACACCGTCAATCGCTCGGCGGCTGCGGGTCCGGACAGGGCCGAAAGGAACGTTTCGATGAGCCGCAGATGAACAGGAACGAAGAGTCCGTTTATGATTAACCCGCCGGCACACGGATGATCCGCTCGGTGGGCAACAAACAGATTCACCGACATTCTCAGAATGATTGGAATATTGGAGTCTTTGGCGTTGTTCTATATGAAGAAGTGCGATAAGTGGCATAATAATGGACCCTCCGCTGGGGTTATTTGCTCCTCCCCACAAAAAGCCCAACGTGAGGATTAAAAGTTGTATTTTGTTCATACAGAATGGATCAATCCCAAACCACCCCGTATCTCGGAGGGGAAAGGCCGGTAACGAGAGCCGCGGGGCTGGTATTTGAAATAAAACGTTAAAACATTGTTGCAAAAATAAAAACTGACGAACGAGAGTTTATTCGTAGTCGGATATTAAGAATATTTGCCGCCGGTGAATAAAGATATGTCCGTTTATAGAAAAGAATGCACGCATTAAGTAGACGGATCACAAAACGGTGCAGAAAGTTTAAACCCCTAAACGTTAACTATTTATCAGCCGACGTAAAATATCAAGCCTCAAAAAAAATAAACCCCCGGACCAGGGCAATAAAACCAAGGGGTATTTGTCCACGCTTGGCTCTGCGCCATGGTAACAGAGGTGGCGACTTTTACGTAATAATGAATGGCAGATTGGGATGGGTCGCGACTACGCAGCTCGGGTTTCCATAACAACGAAACGAGAGGCCGACACGGCTCTGCTCTCTGGTTAAAGTATAATAAAAGCTACGATGCCCCCTCTGGGGTTATTCCATTTTACTTAAAAGCCCCCGGCTCCCACGTAACCAACACAATGAAGCCGCATTGCGAATAGATATCCGGTGAGAAGTACGATGGTCTGTCTGAAGAGCCCACGGTTTGCGCTAGTATTATGGTGCCGCGTCTAATAAAACTCTGGTGGTTAAAGTAACGTGGTCCTCGGTGTCACAGTGAGGGCCGGTGGCCATGTCAAGTGCTCTACATAGTCTCAAAAGCTTGCAATCCGTTATACGTCCGTTAGCCAATAAAGGCATCATCTTTACCAGATTAGCGCTCTAATTTTGCAACGTGACCCCAAATCACCCACCTTAAAATATTCTCCTCGTTGGTGAAACTGGGGCGTCTCTTCTCTGCTTTCTGGGTTCCCTGAAAGACATGGATTTGGAATAACCTTCAAAAAGCCTCCAAATCCACCAAGGTCACACAGCCGAGCGACCGTTTACCCGCTTCTTGGACCGAGGATGTCAAACGTTTGATGACGATTTTTCCCAGACTCCGAGACCTCGGGGCCCTTATAAGTTACCTGTCTCTTGAGGAAGATCTCCAGCTCCTGAAGAAGAGACGCGGACAGCAGTTGCCTCTGCAGAGCGTGAGCCCGTTTCTGGAGAAGAGGAGGAAGAGGCATCTTCAACCCAAGAGGACCGGCCCGGAGAATTACTCAGAGACGACCATCGCCGGCTGAAGAAGGAAAACGTTTACCGAAACGGAACATGGAGATCTTCGTCAAATCCCTGAAAGAAGTCAACGTCAAGAAAATGTCTTCTAAAGGTTCTTCAGGTACAGACCCCCAAATCCTCTCTGGATCACGTCTCCTCGGTTCTTCTAGAGAACGTCACGTTTCTAATTCATGCGGGTGGTCGGGGCAAATAGTGAAAGCCAATCTCCCAGGAGAGCGCAGGACCACGAGGAGACGAACGACACGAGGTCCGCTCTTGGGCTTATCGCGCGTCTCTGGACCAGCTCCTGAAGAGTCACCGGACCCGGTCTCAATACTTTGGCTCCATCTCAGCCGTGTTGCGGCGGCACGCCTCGCTGGATACCGTGTAATGTTTAATACACATGTTGTAACTCTACAACAATCTTTTGTGTTTGGCTGCTGACACGGAAAAAGTGGTTCTCCCCGATTATACTTCAGTTGTCCTCGGTAATCTATCAAAGAGCCACCAAGCGACCGCCATTATTACAGCTTTGTTTAATGAGCAAATATCGGAGCGGTGAAGCTTAACTCTATTGTATGGAATGATCTTTATGATGGAACGCGGAGTTTAGGTTTATTTGTTTAAACCTTGAGCGTTCAGGTTAGTTCCTTTATATCTCAGACAGGGAAGGATATTTGGCTTCTCTGGATAGAAGAAACACGAGTCGTTCCTCGGCCGGTGGAGGAAAGGTCTCCGGCAGGCTATGGCTTGGTGCCTCGTTGTATCACCATTTTAATATTTGCCATCTGACTTTAAGCGACAACTTTGCTCATAGAAAGAGCCCACGGCCCTGGAGGCTCCGGCACTCGGGGGACACGGCAAGTCTTCCCGAGATGCGAGGTTCAGATCTCCTGCCCGGCGAGGGGCGGACGTCGCCACAAAACACAACATTATACCCAACGGCCCCGGTCAAACATCTCGATACCTTTAACGCAGATCAAAGCCCTGCCTCCAGAAACACAACTCACGGGAGAAGCAGTTCTTCCACGCGGGCACAAGAGGGGGATGCAGGCCACGCAATGGATTCTTACCACGGAACTCCACGGAGTCCGACGCTGCATGCGACCCCCTCACGGGCTCGTCTCAGATAAACCATTACAAGGTTAAGAAGCGCCGGTCGGCCGGACTGTACGGACACGGCACGCCGAGGCGGAACAATCGCTTCTCCCCGATCAGCCCCCAGAAAATGAACGAGACGGGAATAAGTAATTTATTCAATATATTGTAAAGGTTTAACCCACGCCTGGCGAATCGTTTCACCGCACACGGCGTTGGTTCAGGCGTTAAACTGAATCTGTTCGGAACATTGAAGCAGATATTCAGAATTACTATTTCAGGGCAGATAAGAACTGATTTTCTGTCTCTTTCCAATACTGAATTAACCCACCACCTCTGCTGGGAAGAGAGCCCCTGTATCTACAGCAGCTCTTTCTAGAGCATTAGCTGCCTTTTTTTTTTCTCTGACAAAAGTTGCCCCTCTGGAAATATTACATAATATTCATATTATTCACTACAGCTACGGCGGCTTTTTTAATGCGTGAACATGTTGGGATCTAGACGAATAACCCATCCCTGCTGCGTTGATGCAAAAGATGGCGACAATCACAAAGCAGTCAATCACGAGGCTTGATAGGAGTAGTGGTTTCATGAAGTAGCCTCTCAGCAGCGGCACAGTTCAGACTTTGACCTGGAACCACCGCTGACCCCTCCGTTTTCTGAATGCCGCGCTCCGTAGCGAGGGGCTCGCTGCTTCTACCAACGCTTTCCCTTTAAGACACCAAAGGCCAAACTTCTCTGGGACTTGGGCCAAGACCCCGACTCTCCTGGGGACTCAGCGCTGATATTTGGACACTCGTTCATTCCGCACAATCCCTGCTATTGTATCCAATTTTGAGTTCATGTCCTTAAAATCCACATTCCTGGGAACAGATAGACTTTATGTTCCCAAAAACTTTCTTTTTTCCCCATCTTTGTACAATAATTATACCAAACAATCCCCCGGATTCTATCGAACACAAAGATCTTTTATCTTTTTGTTTAGATTCATTCTTGATAGAATCCCGTTTTAACTCTCTACGTCTCCTCATTTAACCCGTTAGCTCCCGCGCTGCGCAGAGTAACACTTATGCTAGAAATCTACCGGATCATTCTTATTATTGGCATTTTGCGTGACGTTGAGGATATCATCCATTTATTGTCTTCTATTTTTATTGAAATGGTTGCTTTTGTCACCCTTCGGCTCGGTTCAGCCATTCCTCTGCTCCTAAACTTTTATTCTAACTGGAAACGTGAGCTTTAGTAAGAAATTCCTGTTGTTTTAACCAGTTTATAAAACTTTAATATAGATTCTGCTTGTGATGTAATAAAAACAAAGCAAAAAAGGAACATCCTTATGCGCCACATGCCGATTAGTAGATCTCATGGATACTATGATTTAAAAATATATAAATGTATAAATATGTACAGAACAGATGCATTGCCGGACCGTGAAAACACATGTTAGAATATGGCTTTGATTCCAAATGGGGCCGCATTGGGTGCGGTGGAGCGCAGCATGCGGGGGAGTTATTGCGAAACGCAACGGTCTAACCCCCCCCCCGCAGCGCTCCAACTTTTAACAAGAAACGCAAGCCACAAGGCTCCGGGGAGCTGAGTTTTATCAGCCGCTGGGCCGTGGCAATAGGTTTAGGCGGACTCTGTGTATTATAAACCGGTATTTCGGATACAGATGTAAACATATCTCGCCACACTGCAGGGGGAGTTTCTGGACATTTGAAGTAAAGTTAATTAATAAGATTGGCCGTGAAAATCTATACCCCACATTCCCCGCTCACACACCGAACGTCCACACTGTACCTGCCATCAAAAGTTTGTTCCCAGCGTGCATTTATCATTAAGAATATGTGACGGCTTTACCCATTTTGTAGGTAGCCGAACTTTGATGCCTTAAGGACAGGATTCAGAAAAAATAACGATAACAAAATAATAACAAAAAAAAACAAAACAGGGGGCTCATGGGAGCTGAGAAAATGTCGCCCTACTTGGCTCCTGGTCAGGTCCATGTATAATGTTCTTTAGCCAACTGACCAAGTATCTTAACCCTTCATCGTCCAAACGACCGTCCCCATGTTTACGTCCAACTGACCACTGCTTCAGATGCTCTCTGTTCGAAGATGTTTCCACTGGAACGTGTTGTCCAGGTCAAAGTCCTCTTTCTCCTGTTCTTTGGCCAACTCAAGAAATACCTGGGGCAGGAAGAGAGAAGGAGGATCGTCAAAGATGTTTGTCAGGCGTTGATCACAATTATATAAGACTTTAAAAAAAAAATGTTTTCCTCCGATAATGAAGAATGGCTTCTGACGGGAAGCAAACAATGTCGAGACCTCAGTTCTGTTGGTGGTCCGACCAACTCACCTTCTCTCGTCCCGCAATTAATCACAAAGTGCTGGAGCCGGGCTTTATCTCCTACAGATTGGTCTGAGTGCGGCCTGTGGATCTGTTGGCACAGACCAAGACACTTCCGTAAGAGGTTGGGTTATTAGTGTATGGGTGTTATAACACCATCTGATCCTGTAGAGGATAAAGACCGGCTCCATGATGCCTTCCTCATAAGATCTGCTATAAGCAGAGTCTCCACCGTCTGCCAAAACATAGATATCCGGTGCCTCCCGACTCTCCCGCTGCTACTCACAGGAGTTCTCTGATATACCCTCCCTAATCGTATACAAACTGCGGACGTGTGAAACGAAAGGACTACCTGTTCCAGGGTGGACTGCGAGAAGCTGTACTCCTCGATGCTAAAGGCGCGCTTTGCTGCGAAGAGAGCGGAGAAGACAGTGAGAGAAGTGCTGCGAGAGAATCATCTCATGGTCTGCTGAGGACATGCGCCGTTAGAGACCAGTCTATCGTTGGATTCTACAGAAAGTACTATTTGCGCACAGACGTAATAAAGTGTAAGTGAAGGCAATTCAAACAAACTGAAATGTGTAGGTTAAAAAGACATTAAGTGTGTCCTTCATGGCGGGCTAAGGGGCCGTGTGCTTACCCTCCTCCAGCAGTAAGAACGCCTGAGACAGGGACTGCACGTTTTCCATAGGGACCTTGTAGACCAGCAAAGAGGAGAATCTGCGGATTGTAACAAGCATTTAATAAAGAGGTTTCTCGGGAACATGTCAGCCCTGTAGCCGGCCACAGAAACAACACGCCGCTTCAGAGTATCGGTTCACGTTCAGACTGAGGAGGGAACCAAAAGCAAAGCAGACAGGAGTATAAATCTGGGATATCGCGATAAGATGGGACGTGGCAACCACCGAGGATGATACCTGTCCTGTCTCGCGGCTTGCGGGAACAGTCGGACGATCTCATTGTGAATCATCTCCACTTGCTGGGAATCCTTCACCTTTATCTCAAGGAGGTAGCCTTTCCCAAACTTGCTCTTGAGCTGCTGGATGGAACCGATGCATCTGGAAAAGAAACACAAAGTCCATCGAATTCTGCTTCATGAACCTCCTTCTGGACCCATCTCGGACAGAAAAGTGTCCGGCATTAGAGAGAACATCGACTGGAAACACAACATTACAGGAAGGCCGTCTGCCAAAACAATCTAGATATTACGAGAGCCCCAGACTATATCTTTGGAGACTACAAATCCCAAAAACCATTCCATCACAAATCCGAACGCAACCTCCTCACCTCAGCTTTCCGGACACCATGATGGCCACGCGGTCGCACACGGCTTCCGCCTCCTCCATGTAATGAGTGGTCAGAATCGCTCCTCTGTCTTTGTTTTTAAAAGCTGCCCGTATCGCTCTCCTGTAACAGGAATCACTCATCCATTGTTATCACCGGACACCTTCCTATTGTGTAGCTGCCCCTTTACATTAAATCACACGCCGTTGGCAGACGGAGCACCCCAAGGCCAAGGTCTCCCATACATACCACATTCGTTGCTGGCCTTTGGGGTCCAAACCTGTCGATGGTTCATCTAGAAGCACAATGGTCGGGTTTCCCAGCATACTGATGGCAAAACACACCTGTCAATCAGAGGGGCAGAGTTTAATAAAAAAAAACCTAGTTGGGAACAGAAAAGTCAGATAGCCAGAGACAGAGTGTAGCAGAGAGCGCTCACCTTTCTGGATACACCTGCCGACAGCTTTCTGGCCGGTTTTTCTAGATGTTCTTTCAGCTCTAAAGCTTCTCCCAACCTGAAATCATAAAGCGGTGGCCATTTACCTGCTGCTGCTAAGGAACGGGGCTGCTCCCGTAGGACGTATTCTATATGTGGCGCACACACAATGCGGGGAGATTACACGCCTGTACACGGTGATAACATACCTGCGGTTAAGGCATGCTCTTTTTAACATTTACCAGGTGTGTTTTCTGTACACCGGGGAGCGCCGAGCTCCCAGCATGCTAGCGTATAACATTGTGTTTATATGAGTCCTTATACAATACCGCCTGATAGCGATGTCGGCGTCGTCCTTCTTCATACCCTTCACAGCAGCATAGATCTCTAGATGTTCCTTCACGGTCAGATTGGGCCACAGGGGGCTCTCCTGGGGACAGTAGCCCAGGAAAGCCGAGGAATCGTCTAGGCGCTGAGGGCCACCCGAGGCCGGGGAACAGAGCACCACCTGCAGAAGGTAGTGAGGTTAAAAAAAAAGCCCCACGCCTGAGATCAGGAGCCTTGGGCTGGTGGTCCATCTCTGTAGGAAGTATGACAGACGGGGAGATCTTCCTACCTCTCCTGCTGTAGGTTTGACTTCTCCGGCAAGCATGCAAATGGATGTGGTCTTCCCAGCTCCGTTGGGCCCCAGTAACCCCAGGACCTCTCCTATAGACGGCAAGGATTGGTTATAACCAGTGCTGGGGTTACCGAGACATCAGGCCAGTCTAACTCTGAAGCAGCGTTAACTGGTTGAACCAAAGTGCCCTCCTCGCTGGGCAGAAACAGCATCTACTACACCACAAAAGGCATCAACTTTTCCAATACTGCCGCAAAGCAACATTTAACCAGAACTTCTGCTTTCAAGAGGATCTGTACCAGAAACAGCTTGTTTCTCAGAAAAATAAAAATCGCATTGTCATTTACGTCTGTACAGCTGTAACGTACAGGTCGCAGGGGAACAAGCTCCATATAAATGAAATATCCAGAAAACAAACCTTTTTTGACGCAAAATGAGATATTTTTGGTGGCCGCCTTCCGCTTTTTCTTAAAAAGAAAATTCCCTTTTTTGATCTTGAATTCTTTGCGCAAGCTGTCAACGATGATGACGGGTTTCTAAATTCAAAAATAAAAACGGGTTGGAGAACGGGTTCTTAAAAACCCATCAGTGGCCATAATGCTCTACTTTCATAAACGCTCAACGTGGCCACCCACGACCCAAAAGATACTCAAGCGTGCGACTTCTGTGAAAAACAAAAATGCAATTTCCTGAATTGATATTGTTTCGCGTGAATTGGCAGCCAGAATGGACACCGACAGGCAAAGCGAGCATCTAAAAGGGTGACATTTTACTAGTTGGGTTTGTTTCGCTGCTGAGACATTAAATGAATACCGACGGCGGGAAAGACATGTCCGTCAGTGTTGGTGAGAGATCGGAGACGTAATCACCTCTTCCTGGTGTTTGGCCGTTACGGCATTTTTCACCCGTTCTTTCTCAGCCAGGACCTCCTCGTCGGCTTCCCCCACATCCTCCGGGTTTGGTTTGCTTTTGATTTTCTTCTTCACAGTTCTGAAAAAGCAGCGCAGAAAGACAACGGATGTTAGCGGACGACGTCGGGTGAAGGTCTCAGCTTTCTGGTTGCTGGATAACCTTCAGAACGTGAATCTAGTTTGGGATCATTGATCTACCTGCTAAACCAGGGATCCCCGAACCTATGAGGTTCCTTAGCTGGACACTGGACTCCATTGCATGTGGTTCTCCCTGTATCCCTTGGGCTCTCATATATATCTATATATATATATATATATATTGTTTAACGAGCCTCAAGTCATGAACCGGAGGACAGACCAGGAGCCACACAGTGCTGCAGTCATTTTACCTACCTGAAAACCGGGTCTTGTTTCACGCTCCTCACCCCAAATCTCCATTCCAGACACCAGAGGATCCCCATGAAAAGGATGGCATGTATGTATGGCTAAAGGGGGAGAAGAATGTTAGCCGTCCGTTCCAGACATTCATCTCCCAGGACTGTCTCTATACAAACACCAACAGGTCCAGCAAGCAGTGCCTGCCTCTGCCTTCCCCATGTGTTTAAAAGGAAAGTAAGGTTTCAAACCACAGCTAGAAAATAGAGGTTTAACCTTCCGGATATCATGGTGCCTAATGGCGGAGACAGACCAATGCAACTGAGTGCAATCTGAAAATCATCGGCTCATTAAGCTCCTTCCATGGCCCACCTTGAAGATCGCAGTCCCATAGGCTTCAGTTCACCAGCCACCATCAAAGCGTTTAAGGCCCCTTACCATAAGTGTCAGCGAGGCTCCGACAACATGCTGAAGCGTCCAAATTCTGGGCTCAAAATATTCTACTTCAATAATACTTTCCTGCAGGGAGAAGAAAAAAACACCCAAAAGCCTGAACGAGCGTATTTATGGTTAACAAACTGAGTCAAACCTATCGTTTAATTTACTTTAATAGGCAACTTATAAAGGATATTCTAGGAAGTATTTTTTTTAAAGGGAAACCCGGAAAAAGCCGATGTTTACTTTGCAAAAGTACAAGAAAAAAAATCACTAAAAAGGAATCGTTAAAATAGCAACATTACCAAATAAAATGTGGGTAAATGGCGAGCTTACCAAGCAAAGGAGGAGGATGTTGAGGCTGCTGGGCGGAAAGAAGAAAACGTAAGGCAGCAGCACCGGCAAGTGGTAGTCAAACAGGAAAACAAATTCAGTGGCGAGCGAGGGAATCATCGTTGTCTGCAAGACACAGCACCGCAGGTTAGCGCCATAAATTGCGGCAAATATTAAACTCAGGATTTCGTTATTTTCACTGTAAATGTTACTGCATTCACTTGCTCACGTTGTGATTACCAGTGGCGGCTTACCAGTCGACGTCGGATGCCCGGCTGCGTATGAGTAGTAAAGCGGCACCAACGAGAACTCGGCCTGCATACGCTTGGCCTTTCCTTACCCCCTCCATCTAAAGAGATTTCTCACAAACCACGTACCAGTACAAAGAAGAAGGACCATCGGTCGGGGTGCCTCTTTCCCTTTCCAAAGATAAACGTGATGATGTAGACGTAGAGGACCATGGATGCTCCGTAACCTATGAGGCCAAATAACTGAAACAAATATATTCTGTTAGTCCTGTTTTCCAGCTATTTCAATATCCAGACTATATGGCCAAAAGTATTGGGACGCCTGTTGGTGTAACGGCCAGGCGTCCCATATAGCGTGTGCGTGCGTATGTGAGTATACAGAGAGAGAGAGAAGACTGGGGGGTGATAGGCAGTTCTTTGCAAGATCCTTACCATTATTATGGCTGGAGTGAAGCGCAGAAACACCTTGTGATTAAACAGAAACAGTATGGTGACCATTACAACAAGCAGAAGCCAGTGAAGAGCGATGTCCACCAGCGCTTGCCCAAACCAATACGCAGAGGGAAAGAGACCCGAGACGTGCAGCTGGGAATACGCCTTCATCTAAATAATCAGATAGGAGGAGATACGGGTGTTATATCTCACAACATGGTACACATATCAAGAATAACAGGGGTGACAGAGATAAAAGAACCCCCTGGAACAGGGGAAAGGGCAATCCTTCAGGAGATGCAAATTACAACTCCCATGATGCCTGGGCAGCCACTTCTCTGAGCTGTAGCCCATCCTGGGTGCCGGTCCCAGCTTTAATGATATGTTTTATACTGCGAACCCGCTGGATTATAAAAACTAACAGTTTAGGCTGCATTTTGGTGACACTGTCCCTTTAATTAATACAAACACTACATAACATAGATGAGGACAGTAATGGTTCCTCCACGTCCTATTCACGTGCCGGCCGGCAGCTCACCCTCTTGTCTTCATTGCTGCTCATTGCGAAGTGAGGGGCAAGACCGGAAGCAAACATCATGAAAAATACACACGTGAAGAATACGGCGTAGTGGAAATCCCAGGGCAGCTTCTGCAGAAGAAAAAGAAACGGGATTTACATCAAGCTGAGCCGCGGCTGGATTCATCTGCCACGTCCACTGGCCCCCGGCACTTACATGCACCACCGGGTTGTTCCAGACTCGGATTTGCTCCGTCGACTTGAAAGTCTTCAGGTAGGCGTTGCTGATGATGTTTTCAAGGACCGGCAAAGCGTTATGCGCTGTTGGGTTCCCTACGATGGTGTAACTATAACCTTTAAACTGTAACGTAAAGCCCTGCGTGAGATACGCAACGTGGAGCAACACAGCAACAACGTTACGCTGTCTTTACGTGTGAAAGGAGGACCGCTGCACCTCTAGGGGTAAAATTAGGCAAAATCCTATGAGAGACGTCATAGGAGGGCCTCTGCTGAACGGTTATCGGGGGAGACACTGGACAGACTCTAGAGATGAATAATATTAATAATAATAACTACTATACCCATTAATGTCAATTTGAAAATCAAATCCAAGTGGAATACTCTTTCAGAAAAAACACACACATTAGTACATATCACCCAGAAAAGTGTGCTTACCTTCTCCCCCTGTGTGACCTCTATCGCCCCGCGGTATTCAGTTGTGTTTGCATCGTATTTGCCATCAGCGACGTCCACCACAATGTCTTGGGCTTTCAGCGCATCAAGAAAGTCTTCGATGGGCGACCCCGTGTCGTTATTCACTAGAAGATTCGTGTAATATTTATGGAACCTGCTCCTGGGGCTCTGAAAGTAATGGCCGGCCGACATTTCCCAAGTATGGATCTGTCTAAAACTACTCATCAGTGCGGCGATCATAATTAGAGGCGTAATGAAAAGGACCAGCAGAAGCAATCTGCGAAGGAAATCAGTGAATAATCAGAGGGAAATGTGATGGAAAGAGTTATTAACCCCTTAAAGCAACAGAACAAATAGTGAACGTATCCTTCCTTATTCTATATGGACACCGAGGAAGCTGCTGCTCCTCCGACCACCCCGGTCCCTCACATCGAGATAGAAAAAGGACTCCACTCACATCGCTCGCAAGCTTTTAGGCTCATGTTTCAGTTTAAGGAAGCGAATCCTGGCCACGGCCACCACCTGCTGTCTCCAAAGCGCAAATCCACTCAGCGAAACGCTGCCGGAGTCCGACATCAACAGCACAGAGTCCTCCATCTCAGATGAAAAGTAATCATGCTCCTCATCCCGACCTTGTTCCCGGCTAAAAACGCCATAATCTTCACGGTATCAGAGACACACTTTATTAAATGGTATGGACACACTGTAACAATCACTGACACGTTAAGGTAACACGGAACATGCTTTGAGGAATAGGAAACAGGGGGGGGTCTGTCCATCTTGTCTATAGATCGGATTCATTAAGGTCTACAGACACATGGCTGACTGGTGAAGGGGGTCTAGCAAGGTGGGAACAGGTTACACAATATTAGAGACCTCAAGTTGCGATGACTGTACCTCCTTGTTCAATCTCGGCTTCTCCTTCCAGCTTCAAGAAGACATCATCCAGCGTAGTCATTGAGACTCCGTAACTGACAATATCCCGCCCCACGAGTCCATCCAAATGCAAAAACAGGTCTAGACATGGAGCAAGAAAGGACATTGTAACCTGACCCATACATCTTGGCTTATGGTGACCATGGTTCGCGTAGACACGGACACAACGAACACGCGGCAAACGTGCAGATAAATCCTGGTAGGGATCTAGCGACAGTATCCTGCTAAATGTATCTTGCTAAACATGCTATGAGGTCCGAGGACGTCATCAACATGTCACGTACCTGGAAATAAATCCATGTTTTCAAAGGGCAAGGTGAAAGAGAGTTCTTCCTCGCTCTGTGCCGTAGGCTTGGCGCTGGAGATGTGAAGCTTGATAACCGAGGTGATGACCTCCGGGTCGCAGGATGGAGATATCTGCATCCTAAGAACACGGAGAAAAGCAAGACAATCACCCCCCAATGATCACATAAGAGCTAAATGGCTTGTTTCCCCCCACAACCACGCCAGCTTCAGCAAGAACCATAGCAGATATTTTGGGCCAACGAGATAAGTTCTGCCACCGAATACATCAGGTCCATCTTAGCCACCGATGCGATGTTATCTGAAGGAAACGGACATCCTTGAGGATCCACATAAATTACATTTTGTGAGGATTTCTTAGCACTCACCTTAAGCGATACCCAATTCCCCATTTCCTCTTCAGAAACAACGATGTCCCCACACACTTTAACCGCCCGCCGGACAGGACAGCTTTCCAATCTGGAGAAAAATCCTCGTTTTATACAGTTCTACTGGGGTTTGACTTTCTTTTTTTTTTTTTATAGAACTTGAGTTAACGAGACGATCTTATGAGATCTGCAAGTCAGGGAATTTTATCAGAAATCGTAGGATTTATGATCTTGGAAAAAATTGGACCTCTATGGCATCCGAGATCTTACCTGCAAGGATGTCCGCCTCGTCCATGAACTGCGTGCTGAACAACGTGACCCGGTCCGACTTGTTTTCTTTCAGCATGGCCCACACATGGTGTCTGGAACACGGGTCGAGTCCGGCTGTGGGCTCATCGAGGAGCAGGACCTGTACGGAGGAACGGACAGTTGGAAGCCCATCTTTTACTCTAGAATAATTTCATTCCGAATCTCAGATATAGTCTAATGAAGCTATACTGTCTCGTGTACGGAGATATAGTCCCTCCACAGGTGACAAGAACACTGTGGTGACAAAACAAGCTGGACCTGCTCCAGAACCTGTCACTGTCGGAGATGCTAAATGGTCTGACCACGGACAGTAATTTGCAGGTAGGTCCACCAAGGGCTCCTGTTCACATCAAAATACATTTGACCAAAGACAATTAAATGGATAATCAAGAAAAAAAAAAATAGGACTATCGTAAAAGTTCCTATCTACTAGAGAGCAGCCACCTGAGGGTCTCCTAAAATAGCAATTCCGAGAGTTAGCTTCCTTTTCTGTCCGCCACTCAGTTTACTGGCTTCCACGTTTTCCATGCCTTCCATCTGCAGGTCAGAAATCACTTTTCGCACCTAAAAAAAATTATAAAAAAAGGCAACGTTTAACATAGGCACACAGGGAAAAAATGATCACTTAGGGTCGTCGGGGAGGGGGGCAGCTCGCTGCTGTCTGACATTCTATGTACCTGTGCCAATGGGAATTAATCATACCTCCTGCTCGACGTTCCTTAAGGGGATCCCTTTGATATGAGCAAAAACTTTCAGATTCTCTTTCACCGTCAAAAGATCAAACTTGACATCATACTGCGGGCAAAACCCAAGCCTCTTCTTTATCTCCTCCAAACGGTACATGTCCGACAGGTTGTAGCCACAAACAGAGACCAAACCTTTTGGGGAATTAAAAGAAAGAAATCTGGAGCCAAGGAGATGAGGTGACGGCATCAACCCTTAGAACAGGGGACGTCTGACGGCACTTAGTATAGCGGCTTCGCAATCTTACCCCCCGAAGGAGCGCACGTTCCACTGAGAATATTCAACAACGTGGATTTTCCTGCACCACTGTGGCCAAGCAGGGCAGTAATTTGCCCCTCGTAGACATCCAAATCGAAACCTGCAATATAAAAGAAATCAGACACTTCATTTTATACGAAGGTGCTTTAAATGGATCCATTGTAAAAATGTTTCTTTAGAGCTATTTTTTTAGCAAAATCTAATCAAGCGGCCTCGGGTCTGAGAATCAACGCCGACGCGTTATCTTTATCTCAATTTAATAAAAATCAAACTCCTCCAAAAAACATAGAAATAAATCTCACCTCTCAAAGCTTCCACCGTCTTATCTCGGTTGCTGTAGGTTTTCCTAACTTTGATCATCCTGTAGAGGGACAAGTTAAGAGAAGCCAAGTTCTCCACGATGGACAAGCGAAAGGCTGACAATTATATCGAATAACTCATTTGCATATGGAGACACGCGTTGATGTCACAAAGAGGGCGGTCCCAATACACATTTAATCATTTTAACGAGTGCCCCACAGAATGAGACAGACGAGCAAAAGCACAGAGACAGCTCAAAGTGCCGTCAGTCACCTATAAAGCGCAGTAGATGCGTCACAGTGCGCGTTCTATGTCTCCCCCGCGATGCCGCTCTTTGCCGTTATGGTATCTTAACGTATGTTTGGTAATAAATCGTTTGAAGGCGACACTAAATACCTAATGGCTTCTTTTCCGTGGAGCTCCTGAGGGACTTTTTCAACAAACTCTCCCCAGACGGACTCTCCATCCCTTTCCTTCTCCAGGCGGCTCGGAATCCTTTTCTCTCTCGACCAGTACGAAGACTTGAGAAAGTACAAAGGCTCGTATTTCATGCCATTTTTATCTGTTGGTAAAAAGTAAGCCGACTGGAACCTGGTGCTTCCTGTCACAAATGGCCCCCGAGATACTCGCCTAATAAGAGTTATCACCCCAGGAAATTAACATACGCTGCCGGCATCCCACAACCACCACCCTCGGCATCCACTGCCGGCATCCCACAACCGCCCCCGGCATCCACTGCCGGCATCCCACAACCACCACCCTCGGCATCCACTGCCGGCATCCCACAACCACCACCCTCGGCATCCACTGCCGACATCCCACAACCACCACCCTCGGCATCCACTGCCGGCATCCCACAACCACCACCCTCGGCATCCACTGCCGGCATCCCACAACCACCACCCTCGGCATCCACTGCCGGCATCCCACAACCACCACCCTCGGCATACACTGCCGGCATCCCACAACCACCACCCTCGGCATACACTGCCGGCATCCCACAACCACCACCCTCAGCATCCCACAACCACCACCCTCGGCATCCACTGCTGGCATCCCACAACCGCCCCCGGCATCCACTGCCGGCATCCCACAACCACCACCCTCGGCATCCCACAACCACCACCCTTGGCATCCCACAACCACCACCCTCGGCATCCACTGCCGGCATCCCACAACCACCACCCTCGGCATCCACTGCCGGCATCCCACAACCACCACCCTCGGCATACACTGCCGGCATCCCACAACCACCACCCTCGGCATCCACTGCCGGCATCCCACAACCACCACCCTCGGCATACACTGCCGGCATCCCACAACCACCACCCTCGGCATCCCACAACCACCACCCTCGGCGTACACTGCCGGCAAGACATGAAGAAGAAGTAAAATGACTCTCTGAAAGCTGCTACTTTACCTGCCAAGACTTTTTCAAGATAAATGGTCAACAGCATATAAAACACAGAATCCAAAATGAGATAAACGCAGCTGGAGAGGACATGGCTGGACTCGCCAAAAAAATCCGAAAAATACACCCCCTCCCAGTCGCTTTCCATGTGCACGGTCTGAAAGCAAACGAACCGCAGCAGCGTTATACTCAGTACTGCTAGACGTAGGCGCAGTAAATAGAATGGCAAATACTGCAATAGCATCCAATTTAGAGTTTACTGAAACTGACAAAAAAAACAACAGATTAATGAGATTTCCTGCCAATCTTGGCACAGAAGCTCAGTCTCTACGGGGTTAACTCTGTACCCCGTCTCTGCCGATATGCCCACCCAACATGCGTGGATTTGAAATGTAAATTGGGTCTTTTTACATTATTTTTTCCGAATACGGCAAGGACCTAAATACCCCACGCTTTGCGCAGACTGAGCCGGAGAGATTATTTGTGACATTAGCGAGACACCAAACTCTGGAACAAAAACGTTCACATCATTTTTTCCTCCCCTCCAGCATGAGCCGTACTGAAATAGAGGGAAGATGGACGTTAACCCCTTCTTAGCCACATGGACACGTGTGCCGCGAGAGGGACATCTACAGGGCCGGTGTTTGCTACAGACCTCTGCGATTCCGACAGTGAAGGCAAACGGCGGGAAGATACTCAAGAGGACCTCGGCAGCTTGAGGGGGTTTGGTCATTAAGAGCAGGAGGCTCAGGGCCGAAAGGAAGAGGACGCTGAAGAACCCGACGATGGCCGTTACCCTGGGACTCCGGCAGAGGGCGCTCAACATGAAGGTGAAGCAGACCTGAGAGAAGAGAAAGGAGCAGGGGTATCACACCTCGAGAACCACAACGCGGCCGGGGTATCAGAATTTCAGTCATCAGATAAATAAAACACTGTAGCACTAGAGCTATTAACCTAAAATCCCTATAACTCACGGCCCTTCCGGACTGCACGTTTAACATTCTCATAAAAGCTCTTCTGACTGGAGAATTAAAAGGGTCAGATTTAGTGGAAATCTCTTTCTTTTAAAAAACGTAGCGCGTTACGAGCGGAACGGCTTTAAAATAATAAATAATAATAATAATAAAAAAAGCCTTTATTATTATTATTTGAGAAAATGTTTGTTTTGCTGGCAGAGAACGCTGAACATTAAACTCCGTTAACCGTTATCGGGATGAAGTAAATCCTTACCAGCGATATCCCATAAAGGAAGAGGAGCAGAAGAATCACTCCATACGAACTCTCCTCGAGAAGGGCAAACGTGGCAACGAGCGTCATTAGATTTGCAATAACGAAAACAAAGATGGCGTACAGTAAAAGCCACGACAACCTGCGGACACGTGAAGAGATATCAGCAAAGATATTACGCGTGAGACTATCACCCTCAGCCGCTGCCGACAGGGTCACAAGAGCGAGAGAAAACATGAGGTTCTAGCCCACGTTCTATGAAGCCCGATATGTAGATTTCTATAAAAGTTATTTGCATACAGGGCAGAGCAAACGGTCTTAAATGCAGATTTTTTCTCTTGAATGATTCTCGCGGTATCAGGTCTGCGTTGCGCAGGGTCGTCGGCAGGACTCACCAAAACGCCAGATCTCTCAGCCTCATGGTTTTCATGATCTCGCGCATTTCGCCCCTCTCTCTGGTAACGTACAGCGACAGGAGGTAAGTCAGGGAAACGTAACACATGCAGATGGCGAAGACGAACGTGCCTCGGTGGAGGATCTGCCTCTGGGTGAACATGGGCCATTTCATTTTCATGGCCACGATGGAAGCCATGTTCTCCCAGACAGAATGCTTGGTGGTCAGCTGTAGGGATATCAGAAATTGGCTTCTAAATTTGAGGGTAGTAGATACAGCGAAACAGCCTCCCAGTAGGAGTGGTAGAGGGTGATACAGCGAGGGGATTAAACATGCATGGGATAGGCATACGGCTCCTGAATCTAAGACGAGACCGAGGTCTTTACAGCGGGAGAAACTGGCGACTAGACGGGGCCGAATGGCTAAACAGGCTCACTAGATGGGGTGACCTATGGCTTAGGTAGTAATATGACACGCCGGATCATTGCCCCTCACCCCGTCCTCATCTGCCCTTAGTCTACATAGAAAGACTGTTAATGGTCTGCAGCCCCCTAAGCCCCTTATCCAGTTGGAATCCCGTTCTTAGCCTTCTTACTTCTATAATAGCGGCGTCGATGCTGGCCTGCAGGGAGAGAAACCCGTTACTCCAGTAATGGGTCGGGAAGCACGTGTCGGAATTGTTCTTGCAGTAACCTGAAAAGGCCAGAGATGTGTAAATAACTCCTGCGAGGACGCCGCTGAATTAACTCCAACGTTTGAGGGATTAGAAACGATTTCTGCCCCAAAGACCACCTCCCAGGTTACTAAATCTCAGCAACGCAGCCGGCGGATCAAATGGTGCAAAGAGCCCCAAAGCCATATCTAAAAAGAGAAACGCGTTGGACGCGATGTCGCCGTTACCCATGTACGCGAGGTAGTCATTTGGAGTGGAGACTCTTGCATAGCTGTTTCTGATGTGGTATTTAAACTGATCTTCAAATACGACGCCGATGGTTGAGAGGGTCAGAACGTCGTTCTCGAGGTCCTCCTCGCTGGAATATTCCTTGACGGTCACCCCTGGGAGGAGAAAGCGTGTACGTGTTACATGACAGTCCGGACCCCGACTCCCAAGACCCGGACACTAAACCGGTTTAATGGCCGCTCTGCCAGCCTGAGGCATACACAGGATGATTACCGACATCCCATGTCTTTGTGAACCCATCTCACTGGCACAAGAGCTGATGGGCTTTACATACTACGCGCATGCACGTGACTTTACCTGGAATGATGATGCTAGTGGCCACCTTCTGCATGACTTCCTTCCCCCAGGGGTGTCCGGACACATACCCAATCGTGAAATTATTACTGTCAAACTCATCCAGACGGCCGAGGACCTCCACAGGCACAAAGCCGTCGCTGGGGAAATTCTTCCCAATGGCCACGATAATGAAAAATAGGAACACAAAAGCCAGATGTTGTATCCATTCCTTGAGGTGGGGAAAGAGGGGGGGTTAAATATACGGGTAAAACACTATTGATTATTGATATTAATGAGAATTAATTTGAACACCCCAAAAAAGTCCTTTTGATTAACCGGAATCAGTTAATGAGTAACTACAATTTCGTGTTTGAGATCATAGGTTAGACTCTAGTATAAAACCTTCCGCCAGCCAACAGTGTCCCTCTAGAACAGTTCATCCAATAAATAATAATAATAATAATAATAATAATAATACAAATTAAATAAATGTGCTCTATTATATCAGGATTGGAAGCGGATGAAGGTCACGGGAAGAGTAACGTGGAACGTTGCCAGGGGGTTCGCCGAGTGCGTAAATAAATTACCGGCCGCAGACTACAACTCTCACTGCGATCCAAGAGGTGCTCTTCTGGCTGAAAGTCATGAGAGTTGTAGGCCACGGCAGCCGGCCCCCTGTAATTTTTCACTTGCCAGGAAGCTGTGCCACTTTCTCCTCCATTTCAGAAGCAGGTTTTTCCAGAAGAGAGCCAGCGTTTGCTGACACAGACTGGTCTCTCCCGTCCCCCGTCCAGCCATCTGCAAAACAAAAGAGGGATTAGAGAACTAAGTGCAGCGGCTCTCTCACAAACCCCCACAAGGGCCGGTAAGGCAGATAAAAGGTGTTAAAGCTGCTGTTTTATTGAGCGCTCGTGTATATTAAGCAAGCAAGCACAGATATTCATCATATTTTATTCTGCTGGTGCCTCCGCTGTGGGTCGTATCCGTGCCCATCCGATGTACACTTTTATTTATGTCTCAGCCTGACGGATACGTCTATGAATAAAACCGAGGACCGCGATGTAACCATTAAACCCCTCGGTATCTCTCCACACGCCGGGGGCCAGATTTAGGCGACCAGGGCCACTGCGGAATACCGGACCCAAGCGCGGATGGGGTATTTACGTACCCTCGATTGAGTCGGAGGACGAGCAGCGAGTGTGCGGAGTTAC
Source organism: Spea bombifrons (assembly GCF_027358695.1). Lineage (NCBI taxonomy): Eukaryota > Metazoa > Chordata > Amphibia > Anura > Pelobatidae > Spea > Spea bombifrons. The sequence continues at coordinate 21,001,509 of NC_071099.1, forward strand.
ATGTGTCGCCCGTCTGCGCCGGGACCTTCTGCGATGGGCGGCGGGTCGAGTTGTAAAAATATTGTTTGTTCCTGGAGCTGTTCCCAGGCTCTGTGCTGAAGCAGGGATTCTTTCTCAATACGTTGTTTTCATCTCAATCTCCAAAAAAAAGGGGCAGCCCCGGGGAGAAAGGAGGGGTTTGGGAGAATAACGGCATCCGGCGTGCGGACCTGAAAGAGAAAAGCAGAATCGAGACATTCTATACATCCCGAAGCTCCAGGCACCGGGCGTCCGAACACGCAACGCGCCAAACAAAGCCGCTACTTTCCAGACATATTTACATCACGATTTATCTTGTAAAAACAGGCAAATAAGGACTTAGGACCTAGTGAACCCGACACAGAACCGTCCAGAGGGTCCAGGCAGCTCACCAACATCAATAACATGCTTTGCAGAAGCCTAAACCTCATTCAAAAAGCGGCAAATTAACCTTAAAAAAACAAAAGAATGAATCGTTTTAATCTCCCACCTCCTGCTTTATTCCATTCTGAAATATTAGCATTGTTTGCTCTTTTATTTTTACCCCAGTTGTAGTTTTTGCCCCATAATATAATATTTTCAGGCAGCTGCATATCAGCCGTATGTACGACGAGTTCTCGCTTTGTTATCTAACCCCCAATCTACTAAACGAACCCCCAAACTCCTTATCATACAAGTAGTGGGGAAGAATAGAACGGCTCGGTCTTAGTCACCCCGTCGGACTCACTGACTAATGAAAGTCTAAGACGGAAACGGGTCGCTCGCTTTGTATCGCTTTAAATCTCTGTAACGTTGTATAAACTTGTTACAGTTCCTGGAATTACATGATTGCTCTTGTCAAACACCCCTCTCGCTGCATCTCTCGGGAGCGATACGATTCGGGTTTTATCATCGGCCGTCATAAAAAACAAGAGTGGTTTGCGGAAGATTAAAATAAGGCAAAAAACTCACTAAGATCCTGTGAAAAGGTGATTGATGGAAAAAAGTAAGATCTTAAACCTTGCAAATGTGAGTTAAAGAGGATGACGTATTGGAACTGAAGCTTTAAAAATATTTAGTAACCGGCCCTGCAGTTGGTTTTTCATCCCATTATAGATTATATGCATCCTGCGTTTAGAACACAATATCTGGTATTTGAAATAATTGTCCTTTTTTAATGTCTGGTTCCGCTGAACGGACCTACGCAACATTTTAACCCCTTCATGACAAAGCCTGTACATGTACGGGCTCACAATGCATTGTTTTTAATGGGTTAATAGATAACTTCATTTGTCGAGGGCGTTCAGCTTCTTCCAAATGACTTTTTGTGTGACATCCGCCTTCAGGAAGCTGTTTTTTTTTAATGAAAATGCAGCGTTTGTGGTTATTTTGTTAGAATATATTGTGAAATCCTGCGGAGAGAAGCCAATTTACAAAGAAATGTCCAAGAAATCAATGCAGTCCTTAAAGGGCTCTTTTCCTGCGCATGCGCCGTATGAAAGCTCTCACTATGGCGAGTGGAGATTGTCTCACGGGGCCCCCCTTTAGACATATCCCCATTTCCGAATATCTAGAACATTCCGTTTTGGCTAAACGAAACATTCCAATAAACACGACAATAAAGAAACTTTTGGGTCGTTGGGTCGAGGAGAGCGAAGAAGAACCAAATATATTTTCCCACCTGGGATAAAACCATGGGCGCAGACACCACATTGGGCTGGACGTGCTGCCTCAGGATAATGGGTGTTGCAGCTCGTCGAAAGCCAGCCAGCCATACGCGATACGGGCTTTTCTCTGGGGTTAGTCAATTAAACTTTGCGTCTGCAGAGTAAATACTTCTTCTCCCTGACTTCACTCGCCGGGGGCTTCTCCTGTTACATCATACGGGGGCAGCTCAGCCGTAGACCCTGGGGTGAAATAAACCGTTTAGTGAGTAAACCCCTAAAAAGTGATCCGTCGGCCCTCTTTACCTATTGAATACTGGAGATTCCGCCAGCGTTATATAATCACAGATAAGAAATATTCATTCAGTGGCGTGATACTCTGCAGCGCTGTACAATAAAACAAAAGCAACTTATTTGTATTCCTGGGGAGGAAAAAAAGCTCTCTCTATAGGTGGCCTCTGCTTCTCCGTCCCGCTCCACAATATCAGGAGTTACTCTGAAACCCGAAACCATTGGAGCGCTTTATTTTCGCCAACATCTGGAAGGCGCCGAGGACAGCTGCGACGCAGACTCGCAACAACGAGAAACGCTGGCACGGCCGCAGCTGCGAAGGAATGAAGGGGGATATTGTGTCCAATTCCAATCCCGGGGGCCACAAGCAGCATATGCGCCAGCAGATAGGAAAGAAATGTGGGTATTTACTAGCCGGAACAACAAAGATACGATGAACGCAAGAAATGGGACCTGCTAGTGGATTGTAAGCTCTTTGGGGCAAGACACAAGTTCTAATATTTATTATTATTATTGTTTTATATAGCGCCATCAGATTGGGCAGAGCTGTACGAAGGGTACACAGCACATAAGATGACATCCAGAAACCACAGGCGAGGAGGCTGATTGATACCCCATTCCTCAGGTGCTGAGGGGCTCATTGATACCCCATTCCTCAGGGGCTAAGGGGCGCATTAATACCCCATTCCTCAGGGGCTGAGGGGCTCATTGATACCCCATTCCTCAGGGGCTGAGGGGCTCATTAATACCCCATTCCTCAGGGGCTGAGGGGCTCATTGATACCCCATTCCTCAGGGGCTGAGGGGGCTCAATAATACCCTTTTTCTCAGGGGCTGAGGGGCTCATCAATACCCCATTCCTCAGAGGCTGAGGGGCTCATTGATACCCCATTCCTCAGGGGCTGAGGGGGCTCAATAATACCCTTTTTCTCAGGGGCTGAGGGGCTCATCAATACCCCATTCCTCAGAGGCTGAGGGGCTCATCAATACCCCATTCCTCAGAGGCTGAGGGGCACAATAATACCCCATTCCTCAGAGGCTGAGGGGCACAATAATAACCCATTCCTCAGAGGCTGAGGGGCTCATTAATACCCCATTCCTCAGAGGCTGAGGGGCTTATCAATACCCCATTCCTCAGAGGCTGAGGGGCTCATCAATACCCCATTCCTCAGAGGCTGAGGGGCACAATAATACCCCATTCCTCAGGTATTCGTCTATATCGCATTCCTTTGAGGTCAGAGTGCTGCTCACAGCTCAAGTCGGAACCAAATACCGCGTCTGTCTGTTTCCTGTACGGGGGAATAGAGCGCGCATAGGAAGTGCGTTACATGCGTGTCACCGTCAATGAATGCTATGGCGGCGATGCTGTGTGGTCGGTCAGGAGCCCGGCTTGTGCTGGGAACTGTACTCTGGTCCCCAGGGGGCCACATCCGGGTGAGGCCAAGTAGGGGCGGGAAGTGGCTGTTTGAATAACCCAGGGGTAGAAGGAATGTGCCCCTCTGAGGGTGGCTTAGATGTTGCAGGACCCCGGCTAGCTGTCTGTCAGCTAGCCTAGCAGTTACCTCTGTCCTCTGCTGGGAGGGCACCTTGGGCTTCCCGGGTCGCTGTGCCTCAGACCTCTGGCTACCTACCCTTAGCCCAGGCCCTTGTCACTCCGGCTGCCCTGTAATTACCCCACCAGCTGCCCCTGGCCCAGATTACTGCCACCCAGACTGACCACTACTTGTTTTCTTATTATTAATAATGTTCCTTATTATTATAATGTCTCTTTATAGTCATTTTTGTTCCATCAACAGTGATAAAATATGTTTTAAAACGTACAAAAGGCCCAATAAAAATTTTTCTGTGTCTGCTTGGTGACCCCCGTCCCCCCGCACCTGTATACCGTGTTTCATATTTATAATAAAAACCTTATTAAAACAATTCTTTTGTAGATCGCAGACGCGTCCGTTCAATCATTGCAGAAGTGCATGAGAACCCTGCGGCCGCTGAGTACGCTGCCCCCTCCCGGGCCAAAAGGAAAGCCTTCGAAACCTGGGGTAAGAGGGAAAAAACAAACTTTCAAATAAAAACAAAGCGATGAAACGTCAGAATATAAATATATGGGATTCTCCCAGCTTCCTGGCAGCTTTCATAGTTTTTGGAGCGCTACAATATCTTTTAGCTTTCAGTCTACGACATGCCGACTAAACCAGCGTCATGTAGACGGCGTGTGCCGGATATACGTAAGAAATACAAGGTTTTAAAAATACTTTTGCTGTTTTGTAAGCTGTATCAATCTCTTTCCTAGTAGCCGGTCTCCTGGAAATCTCTCGCGGCCACCGTCGCCCTGGGAGGAGCGTTAATGGGTGGAATGAAATATTTGAAGAAGGAGAAAGAAGAACGTAGGTTTCCAAAATCTCCTCTCGTATATATTCCTAATATTTGCTATGTGATGACATCATATCATGTTTCATCTTGTCACATTAACACTGTTTTGAAGAGCCTATGTGATAAAGATCCCCGGACTTGAGTAGGATTTATTGACGGGAGCTTTGCTTTATATTACATATATGTGTGTGTGTGTATATATATATGTATATGTGTATATATATATATATATATATATATATATAAATACATATGTATATATATATATTATAACGAGCATCACCAGTACACCTGGTTCTGTACACCGATCAGACATAACTTTCTGCGCGCTGACAGGTGAAGGGAATAACACGGCTTATGATGTTGTTGTTATGGTGCCTGCCGATGGGGGGGGGGTATATCAGGCAGCGAAGCAGGAAAAAATGGGCAGTGTAAGGATCTGAGGGAAAAATTGTGACGGCCAGACGACTGGGTCAGATTGTCTCCAAACCCGCAGCTCCTGTGTGTGTGGGGGGGTTCCCGGTATAGAGCGGTCAGAGGAAGGAAAATCGGTGAACCAGCGACAGAGACACAATGGGCATGTGAGCACAAGAACTGGACCACGGAGCGATGGAAGAAGGCGGACGGTCTGATGAATCCCTGATGAATATCACTATGTAATATAAATCTATATAAATCTTTTTCTGCCACAGAGATTGAACAGGAAAGACACCGTTCAGTGGGGAAGCCATTACTTGGCGGACCTTTCTCTTTGATTGACCACAATGGGCAGCCGAAAACAGACAAAGACTTCCTGGGTCAATGGGTTCTTCTGTACTTTGGGTTCACGCATTGCCCTGATATCTGTCCTGAGGAAATTGAGAAGATGATTCTGGTGGTGGATGAAATTGGTAATTACTTCTCAGACTGCTGAAAAAGACGCAGCGACGATTGATTAACCAGCTTCTCCAATAAAGATCCGTTTACCTTACAGATAAAATGCGATCCCTCCCGGATATAACCCCGATTTTTATTACCATTGATCCCGAACGGGATGACAAGGAGGCAGTCGGCAGATACGTCAAAGGTACAGATGTTTTTTATATATAAATACTTGTACCTTAACTTTTTAAGTGGGCTGCGTGCAGATACTCCACAAATGTTAAAAATGTGTTACCCGTTTAACCGGGAATCAGCCCAGGATTTTGGGAGACTGTTTGCCGTCTTGTCTGTACAGCGAATAACATCCGTCTTCTCTTCTAGAATTTTCCCCTAAACTGATTGGGTTGACTGGGAGCACGGAGCAGGTTGAAGCCGTGGCCAAAGCCTACAGAGTGTATTTCAGCCCGGGACCAAAGGATGAAGATAAGGATTACATAGTAAGTGCTGCCGGTCGTGTTTGTCGGCGCCGGTGTCTTTAGCGTGATACCGCTCGGTAACTTTAGCTGATCTTGCCTCTAAGATAAACTTTGATGATACTTATCTAGGCTCTCCCTCCTGCCTCTGCCTTTTAAAGATGCTCCCCAAAACATCCTGGAAAGGGGTCCGGAGTGAGACACATAGTCTGGCTCCATACTGTGACTTTGTCACAAGAATAGACAGCATGGCATTGTTTACATCTCTATGTCGTGTCTTGCTTCTGGATATTTGGGAGCTGCGACATTACGAGGTTCTGACTCGATGAATGAGGCGGCTGCCCGCGCCCCTGACTGCTAGACGCAGAGCAGGCGATTTCCAGTTAAAACCGTCGTTTTCACCGTGTTTTCTCTTTTTCCAGGTGGATCACACGATCATTATGTATCTGATAGGACCCGATGGATCCTTCGTCGATTACTATGGACAAAACAAAAACAACGCAGAGATTTCGCTTTCTATCGGAGCTCACATGAGGAAATACAAACAGAAGAGCTAGCCGCATGCAGGCTGCCACAGCCGCCACAAAGCGCTGGTATCCGCGCCTCTTCCGGGAACGCAGAAATGTGGTGGATTTATTATTATTTTTTTACAAGTAAATTGTTGTTAGATGAGGTGACTGCTGAGTCGGTCTGCGCATGGTCCGGGAAGCTTACTCAAATGCACTGATCGTTACTGTGACTGGTTTACAAGGGTCCATGAAAAAGATTATGGGGGACGGGGTTCTTTGCCGTGAAAAATACAGGACATGATCTGATTTATAAAGGTCTTTTCTTTTTAATACATTTAAACACAATTTTCCTATCGATTACCGGCATTACCAGTGTTGCCTATGTTGATGGTTTATACGGCGTGTTCTTCTTGGTTGTGTTGGCCAAGAGAAACACGACGTATTTACTACCAAAGCTTCTTTGTCTAGAGTCCGTTCGAACGGATGCATCCCGCAGGGCGGCTTTGGTTTTTAAGAAAGTTGCCGAGCTGATCCAGAGAAGCTTGAGATTCCCTTTGTTGACCAGCGATCGCGGAGTAAGATTTAGAATCACATCAGCTTTGAAGACCTCAAAAGTCTCTTCTTGTATGAACAAGGGGTGATTCTACATCTTACTCATTGGGCTGTATAACGGCATCACAGACGTCTCTGAATCCTCTCGAATCCAAGCTGCTTTGCCCACCATCTTACTTCGTGTATCGGCAGCATTGTTGTTGCCCAGGCGACGGCTTCTTGATGCCCCCGTGGCAGTTATAAGATACACTGAGAGTTGCATTTGGGATGCAGTGACCCACATTCTAAGAACACGCCGGTTCGGTCCTGCGCATGTACTGTGCCGTCTTCCCGTATTATTTGCCCTTTGAAGCTCTTCTTCTGTGGAGCCTGAGATCTGGTTACCCCTGAGACATCTGCTACATTCTCCAGAGGGAGACCAATTCTCTTGGCAATCATTATTCTTTCTATAAAAGGTTCACAAATAATCACGGTGTCAAAGTCAAGCTGAAGGAGACATTTCTTTTCTTTGCTCGATGAGTCAGAGCCTGCGCGGCCCGGGAGGAGCTGCCTTAAGACAGTTAGCAGCAGCAGCTGCTAATAGCCCATCCAAGGTGCGATCTTATTTGTGTTCATAAGAAGCCACGTCGACGGATATCGCAGGGTCTGCGACGATCTGTGCTTAAAAAGCCCCAAGCTCCGCAACGAAGGGGAAGCCCTTACAGTTTTGATGTTTTTATTTTTACGAATCTTGATTGGTTTTCCTACGCAGAGCTTGTCCCCCCCCCCCCGCTTCTACTTGTGTGGGGTCCAGAATAACGTCATTAGAAAGGTCCGAGCCCATTTTTGGAGGCTTTACGCGGGGCTTAGACGGTGTCTAATTCTGACCTCCGGGTCACAAGGTCCTAGTAACATTAGAACAAGTGGATACAAGAACTGATCCCAACGATGAAAACACAATTGGACCTTTTCCAGTTCCGTAATGGTATAATAAAGATCTCATGCTTTTATCTGCTGAAAGTGAGAAGCCGAGCGCGCAGTAAATCCCCCAAAGTATATATTTTTTTCATTAACGGATAAAGATGATTCGATTATTCGGCTGCTGGAGCGTTAATTGACCCACTTAGCGTCTGGGCGTTAATAGCCGCCTAATTATAGCACTTAAACTGCAAGTGGCCGTTTCAAAGAAATTATCACGTTAATCAAATCCCGCGGTCGGAAACCATGCATGCTGCGGTTTCCATGGCGATTGCTCCACGTTTAGAACTTTGCCCCGGAATGTTGTTTATAAAATGGGATGAAGTTGTGTATGAATGATGGATTAGTCGGAACGCCGCAATCTTCCTTTTCTTCTGACAAAAGAATGCTCGGCCCCAATTTTTAAATTACCCGTCAGATTATGAACTTTCTTGCGCATCAACTGGAAGAGATTTTTTTTTAAAATAAATTTCTATTATATATTCTATATTTTCCTGTTTTTTGGTATAATTATTTTATTCCGCGTGACGTTCGTGGTGCAGCTGAACATTTATATGTGTCCCGCAGGTATCTGCCAGCAGCTTATTAGCTACCAATTGATTTGTTAATCCCGAGCTATTTATTAGCTGGAAATGGGCACAGCGCCTTCACCCCTCGCTTTATGACACGAGAGCCGGGCCGGGGGCTCATCCTTAATGTGCTGACAGCCAGAAGGGACAGGACACTCAGCCCCGATGAACACGCGGATCTGCTGCCTACAAATAGTTTGTAATTTGTCAATTCTGAGGTTTCATATGTTCCTCCAGAGGTATTCCATAGACATGACACGAGGCGAGGTAGCAGGCAGAGTCGGTAATTTTTTTTTTTAATGCCAGGCTTCTTCATTTGGACACATTTTTTTTTTTGGGAAAGACCCCAACTGCATTTGTTCTGTGAATGAAAAGAAAACCTTCAGTGAATAAACTGTAATTTTAATCAGTAGAAACATGGCAGCGGAGAACTATTTATTGGCACCGCTACTTGCTGTATACATTGGCATTGTAGAGATTCTGCCGGCAGATGAGAGCCGTTGGTCTCGGCTAATCTGCCCCATTTTTCTCAGCAGCTGTAAGAGCTCAAACTTTACCAGATCTTGTCTTAGATTCAGGAGCTGTATGCCTATCCCATGCATGTTTAAATCTCCTCACTGTATTAACGTCTACCACTTCTACTGGAAGGCTGCTCAGTTATTTTAATGGGCACGTACAGTTAAAAGAGTCCGGATTAAAGCATACCCGCTTTCCCAAACCCCCGGCCCATTCCATCTGGCATACGGCTTTGTCTGGCGTCTGACAAGACAGATCAGTTTGCTCCTTATCTTTTCATAGATGCCTTTTTCTGGAGATGTATTAAACATTTATAGAGAAGGCATGTGGTATTTAGACCAGGTGGAAGAGATTTAACTAAATGTCAAGATGCATTTCACCAAGACGTAATTCATTTACTTCACACGCTTAACCTTCGGAGTGCCGGAAGCCTAAAAGGCGCAGAATCTCTGTGAGAACAGAGGGTATTGTTCCTGTGCGTCTCTAAGAGCAGGAAGTGAATGGTGCGAAGGGAAACATCTTCCCCCAGCATTCGAACCTTAAAATCTATTTATGGAATTCCTTTAAATTCTAATATTTCTCCAAGATGCCCCAGTAACCAATGTCGCCATTCATCTATACCCCTAGAATACCCCTGTCAGCTCACAGCTGCAAAGGTTGCATCTACCATTAAGCTCGCTCTTTAACATATTCAGTCCTTAATTATTTTTTTAGCCCAGATTTAGCCGCCTGGAGGGTAATCCTCGGGGCCAACATCCGATACGCGCGCTCCTCTCCCGCAGACGAGTTGTCATTAATTCACGAAGACGAGTGATAAGCTGGGTTAACGTGCTGAGTTTCCATCTTTTATAACCGGCAATAAACTAGAATTGCAGGGTATGAAAATCTTGGTACCTTTCCAAATATTAACGCGGATAATAAGAACACGAGCAAAGTGGACTCAAGAGCTTTCACTCAAAATGAATATGAAAGCTATAACAATGAGAGAGAGAGCTGAACTGATTTTAGAATTAAAAACCGAACTGTTCTGGGGTAAAAACTCTGATGTGTGCGATACAACGTAACGATAACCTACTGTATCTGGATAACAGAATGAAACATATATAGCAATATATATATATTTATATATCAAAATATATATATATATATATATATATATATACGATGTGCGTGAGATACAATGTAACGATAACCTACCCCTTGGTGGTATCTGGATAACAGAGTGAAGTGTTACGTATACGATGTGCGTGATATAGTATATCGATAACGCTACCCCTTGGCTGTATCTGGATAACAGAATGAACCGTTATATATATATATACGATGTGCGTGATATAGTATATCGATAACCCTACCCCTTGGCTGTATCTGGATAACAGAATGAACCGTTATATATATATATATATATATACGATGTGTGTGATATAATATATTGATGACCCTACCCCTTGGCTGTATCTGGAGAACAGAATGAACCGTTATATATATATATATACGATGTGTGTGATATAGTATATCGATAACGCTACCCCTTGGCTGTATCTTGATAACCGAATGAACCGTTATATATATATATACACGATGTGCGTGATATAATATATCGATAACCCTACCCCTTGGCTGTATCTGGATAACCGAATGAACCGTTATATATATATATATACGATGTGCGTGATATAATATATCGATAACCCTACCCCTTGGCTGTATCTGGATAACCGAATGAACCGTTATATATATATATATATACGATGTGCGTGATATAATATATCGATGACCCTACCCCTTGGCTGTATCTGGATAACAGAATGAACCGTTATATATATATATATACGATGTGCGTGATATAGTATATCGATAACCCTACCCCTTGGCTGTATCTGGATAACAGAATGAACCGTTATATATATATATATATATATACGATGTGCGTGATATAGTATATCGATGACCCTACCCCTTGGCTGTATCTGGATAACAGAATGAACCGTTATATATATATATATATATATATACGATGTGCGTGATATAGTATATCGATGACCCTACCCCTTGGCTGTATCTGGATAACAGAATGAACCGTTATATATATATATATACGATGTGCGTGATATAGTATATCGATAACCCTACCCCTTGGCTGTATCTGGATAACAGAATGAACCGTTATATATATATATACGATGTGCGTGATATAATATATCGATAACCCTACCCCTTGGCTGTATCTGGATAACCGAATGAACCGTTATATATATATATATATACGATGTGCGTGATATAGTATATCGATAACCCTACCCCTTGGCTGTATCTGGATAACCGAATGAACCGTTATATATATATATATATATATACGATGTGCGTGATATAGTATATCGATAACCTTACCCCTTGGCTGTATCTGGATAACCGAATGAACCGTTATATATATATATATATACGATGTGCGTGATATAGTATATCGATGACCCTACCCCTTGGCTGTATCTGGATAACCGAATGAACCGTTATCAGCTCAGGTTCTGGGGATAAGTCTTTGATGGTCAAACATTTGATATCAGAATTTTATTGTCTGGCATCATTTTGCCGATTGAGTTCTGATTAAAGATACGCAGCGATCTGCCGAGTGTCTCGGCTAGCCCAGAGCGGGGTAACAGCCGCCTGCCTAATAAAACATCTCCCCCGGACGGAGCTCGGACCCTGCGTCCTCCGGCTTGGACTTTGGCCAAAATAATACTTACGTTATAGCACAGGGGTGGTGGATGCATGGAGCATCCTTGCTGCAGAAGTGACAGCCCAAACATCTGGTGAAAAAGACATTTTTTGGGCTGTGCTTCCCAGCTCTAATCCGATCGCTGCTCCTGTATAAATTAATTGATTACAAAGTCACCGCGGCGTCGGTGGCTAATCGGTAACGAGCGCTAATAGCCCCAGTGTTGCCACGTTTAATAATGCTTTTGCTTGTCTCGCTAGGGGCAATAAAGTGGCTCCTTTGGGCCGCCCGCCCGTGGTGGATTTTCTCGAGCTGTCTCGCTTGCTGTAGCGTTGGGGGGTTCAGCGCAAACGCTGCGTTTTGGGGTTAAACGATGCCGTGGATGAAGTCCTCCCTCCTGCGGAATCCGAGATGCTCCCGATGCGTGCGGATTTGCCCTGGCATTAACATGCGAGCATATTTCATGCCCCGTCTGGGGGCGATAATCCCATTCTGAAGACCGAGAGGTCATGGCTCGCAATTGTCCACCTTGGCAAAGTTCTGAAGATGAAAAAAAAAGCCCAAGATGGGAGATCATTTCTATATTTAATTCTAATAAAAAAACGGGCGAGGGCTGGATCTTATTTCCAATTATAGAGGGGGTCGGACTGAAGGGATTATTGTGCCCCGCTATAAAAGCCCCGCGCGCGTTGGCCAGGGGGTTTCGCAGGTGTAGGAACTGTAAGTACCCCTCCTGATTACTAATATATAATAACGAATGTTTATAACGCGCTCTTCTCCCAGACGGGTGACTCCGCACGTGTTTCTAATTCACAGGTTGGAGCTTCGCACGACGTCCTTTGTTTCTGGATTAAAGGGGTACAAGAAGGGCAGGTAATTGGGGTAGATTTTAAATCCTGAACATGTGAGTGGGGCAGCAGCATTGGCAACAACTGGTACCCGGTGTGCGCTCTGAGCTCTGTGTACCTGGTGCTGTACAGGCGCACGCTCTGTGCTTTGTGTACCTGCTGCTGTACAGGCGCATGCTCTGAGCTTTGTGTACCTGGTGCTGTACAGACGCACGCTCTGAGCTCTGTGTACCTGCTGCTGTACGGGCGCACGCTCTGAGCTCTGTGTACCTGGTGCTGTACAGGCGCACGCTCTGAGCTCTGTGTACCTGGTGCTGTACAGGCGCACGCTCTGAGCTTTGTGTACCTGGTGCTGTACAGGCGCACTCTCTGAGCTCTGTGTACCTGGTGCTGTACGGGCGCACGCTCTGAGCTCTGTGTACCTGGTGCTGTACAGACGCACGCTCTGAGCTCTGTGTACCTGGTGCTGTACTGGCCCCTAGAAGAGCAACGAGAGAGAGGGGCAGACATGGTGGAAGCTATGCAATCTGTTGAGGGGTGGGATAAAGTAGGGGAGTAAAAAGGAATGATTTAAGGTTAGAGGGTTGAATCGTGAGGAGTGACGCTAGAGAATTAGATTAATAAAAGGAGTAGTAGATACCCTGAAAAGGCTTCCAGTGCCACTAACTCACCAATGCGATCTTGCAGCCACCATGAGTAGCGACGCTGAAATGGAGGTGTTCGGGGTGGCCGCGCTGTTCCTTCGTAAATCCGAGAAGGAGCGGATCGAGGCTCAGAACCAACCGTTCGATGCCAAAACCTATTGCTACGTGACGGACGCGACCACCGAGTACATAAAGGCAAGAGTCAAGAGCACGGAGGGCGGAAAGACCACCGTGGAGACGGAGGACAAGAGGGTAAGAGAGCCGCGTCCGCCCCTACGATGACTCAGTCCTGCGCTCGACGTTAACATTCAACAGGTTCAACATACGCTTAGTGTTTGGAGGCGCTGGCGGTGATGTGCCCTGTGCTGTACCGCTCGGCAGAGCGCCTTCTCTAACACCCGCCGTGTCTGTTGAATCTCAGACGGTCACCGTGAAGCCGGAGAACGTCTACCCGATGAATCCACCCAAGTTTGATAAAATCGAGGACATGGCGATGCTGACCCACCTGCACGAGCCGGCGGTGCTGTACAACCTCAAGGATCGCTACAAGGCGTGGATGATCTACGTGAGTCCCGCGGCCCACCCGCCGTTACGTTTATCTATAGAGCGCCAGCAGAGACCGTGGCGCTGTTACAATCAGGGAGCGAAAAAGCAACTCCAACATTCACAAAATATAGCAATTCTAATATAGCAATTTACAAAAAGATTAACGTTAGAAGGAGAAAATTCTATCCCCGGAGGACGCAGAGAGCCAGCGATCCCACTTTATAGATCCCTGGAAGATCTCCAGTAGAGTATTCTGATCCATTCCATAGAGCAGATCCCACTTTTTAGATCCCACCTAGTAGATCCCTGGTAAAGATTCCACTTTATAGATCGTCTCACCCTGTATATACACAAAAAACAAGATGAAAAAAAATTGTAACTGCCCTGTTTTAGACCTATTCCGGGTTGTTCTGCGTCACCGTGAACCCCTACAAGTGGCTTCCCGTCTACAACCCGGAGGTGGTGAACGCTTACCGGGGCAAGAAGCGCCAGGAGGCTCCACCACACATCTTCTCCATCTCTGATAACGCCTATCAGGCCATGTTAACGGGTGAGCTTCAGCAAACATCTAGCAAATACACCTAAAGAATAAATACAAATCCATCAAAAGATATCACTTAACGATATTAAACGCTTTTATTTCCGCAGATCGGGAAAATCAGTCGATCCTGATCACGTAAGTAGAAACTTTAACTAATTGGTACTTTCTAGATCAGGTAACCGCGTCGCGGTAAATACCGATTCACCCCCCCCCCCGAAAATGTACATTATTTACCTGATTAATTAAGAATAGACACTTCTCTTGGAGGGAGACCGATGATGCTGGGGAGCTTTATGACCCCCCGGGGGGAATTATTCAGTCAAATAGATGAGTCTTTAAACCAAAAAGTGTGGGTTTTACACCTAAAGAGCTGAGAAGGTTAGAAATGAGGTCACCAGGTGGAGTTAAACGGCTTTGGTGACGAACCCGAGGAGAGGGTGGATTTTCAGACACAATTCATGAAAAATCCACTACTTACAGAAATACCCAAAATTGAGATGTTTGGGTTCTCCAAAAAAGAGTAGAAAGGATGGGAAACGGGTCCAGAGTGAGGCTGGAGAAGGACAAGAAAGTTCTAAACCAACCCTGTAAAGTGCCTTAATACCATGTCTTGGAAGCCCGTCTATGTTCACGCGTTCTACGGACTGCACTCGGAGTCCTCTGATAATCTTATTTATTGGGCCGTGTGTTTTATCGCAGCGGAGAATCCGGGGCCGGGAAGACCGTGAACACCAAGCGTGTCATCCAGTACTTTGCGACAATCGCAGCCGTCGGGGACACAAAGAAGAAGGAAGAGGCTTCAAAAAATAAGGTACGAGACCGGGGTCTGGGGACTCGTCTTCTGCGATAAGATGGTTCAGCCGTCCTGCAGCCGTTCCGTTGTCTGCCGCGAGCGTACGGCCGCTACGTGGAGCCCAGACGTTAACCGGTTCGTTTCTCACCGCAGGGCACCCTGGAGGATCAAATCATCCAGGCCAACCCTCTGCTGGAGGCCTTCGGTAACGCCAAGACCGTGAGGAACGACAACTCGTCCCGCTTCGTGAGTATACAACGTTTTATATGAGATAAAGGAGCCGGCGGTTCTGATAGGTAAAGCAGGGAGCGCTGCGGGCTTCGGCTTTGAAGCATTAGACGTTTACCGGCTTTGTTGAGGACTTGTAGCACCGCTTAGTATTTCCTGCCTGGAAATCTTCTGACCCCCTCGTTAAACGCCAGCTCGGGTGGCAGAAATACCCCCCTACTGTTCAGAGAGGGAAAGGCAGCTGTATCTGCTCTGCGGTGCATCCAAGTCACGGGGTCTTTCGCTTATCCGCAGGGTAAATTCATCCGCATCCATTTTGGGACCACCGGGAAGCTGGCCTCTGCAGATATCGAAACATGTGAGTACATAATACATACCAAAAACACGCATGCTTCACCATTACATACAGAGAAATCCGCTCCATATAAAATCTCAGGGCTTTTTTTACATAGAAACCCCGACCCTGTCGGCAGATTGGCCCCATCCGGCCCCCGTCTAGCCGCCCGTTTCTCCTGCTGTAAAAAGTCAAACCTTAACCAGTCGTTGGTCTCGTCTTAGATTCAGGAGCCGTTTGTCTATCCCATGCATGTTTAATACCCTCACTGTATTACCCTCTACCACCTCTGCTGGGAGGCTGTTCCACTAGTCTACCACCCACTCTTTTTGGAGGTTGCGGTCCATAAATGGCATTATTAGGTGAACAATTCTCTTATTATTTAGTTTTGGACAGCTTGTACACGTTGCGTACATCTGAGTGCTTATGGTCCTGGAATTGTCTAAGATGCGATGCGATGTATTTTTTAGATCTGCTGGAGAAGTCCAGAGTCACGTTCCAGCTGCAGGCCGAGAGGAGCTACCACATCTTCTACCAAATCCTCTCCAACAAGAAGCCGGAGCTGATCGGTCAGTATTCTTTACGCTGGCGGGTCTACCAAGCTGTGCGCCGCGATGCGGACGTCATTACTACACCCCAATGCACGCTACATCACCGTATAAACTCAAGCATGGACATAATGATTGTATCCGCGCATGCATGCAACACAATTGTCCCCATTGTCCAAAGGTCCCTCATTGACACATAAGTAACATTATGGGAGATTGTATCAAGCCCTTGGAACACGAGGATTCCAGCTAATATAAAATCCTCTTTCTTCCCAGATACATTGTTAATTACGACGAACCCATATGACTTCCCGTACATCAGCCAAGGGGAGATCTCGGTGGCCAGCATCGACGACACAGAAGAACTGATAGCCACAGATGTAAGTTCCTTAAATCTGGCACTTCATTGAGCGACGTGCAGGACGGGTCGCTTCATGCTGTTTCTTTGTTACGCACAGAGCGCTATTGATATTCTGGGCTTCACCCCCGAAGAGAAAATTGGTATTTACAAGCTAACGGGGGCCGTCATGCACTACGGCGTCATGAAGTTCAAGCAGAGACCCCGTGAGGAGCAGGCAGAGCCCGACGGGACGGAGGGTAAGGAGTCCACGGAGTATACGCCAGGGGGCATTACCATCAGTTTTAGAACGGGTGCTAAAGGGGTTCCTTTGGGCAAAGTTATTGATTCAAGTAAATCTTAGTCTGCACCCCCATACGTATTCTTGCCCGCCGTCACAAAGTCTCCATTCTAACCCACGCGCTTCGCCTTGTCTTACAGTGGCCGATAAAACGGCTTATCTCACCGGGCTAAACTCGGCAGATTTGCTAAAAGGTCTCTGCTTCCCCCGGGTGAAAGTCGGAAACGAGTACGTGACCAAAGGCCAAACCGTGGAGCAGGTGGGGAAACTCGGCACTGCAAGCCCTCATCACCTGAACATTTTTATAGAAAACCCTGAATGTGGCGTTATTGTCCCGCTTAGGTTCACCACAACGTCAACGCCCTGGCCAAGTCAGTGTACGAGAAGTTGTTCCTGTGGATGGTGACCCGCATTAACCATCAGCTGGATACTAAGTTACCCCGACAGCATTTTATCGGCGTGCTGGATATCGCTGGATTTGAAATCTTTGAGGTGGGTTGAGGTCCGCTCTCCCTTTGTCTTCGCCGATTGAAAGATTTCTTGGGGCCGGAGCTGCCTCTGCACCACGCTGCATAATTACGTGGCGTTTCGAATCACGGCTGCTGATATTTGATGGGGGTTATTTCCCCCAAATCCTTTGGGTCCCTTCTACTAACCAGCGGCCCGGTAGCGATAACCTTTTTCTATTTAACTTTGTAGTTCAACAGCCTGGAACAGCTCTGCATCAACTTCACCAACGAGAAGCTGCAGCAGTTCTTCAACCACCACATGTTCGTCTTGGAACAAGAGGAATATAAGAAGGAAGGGATCGAGTGGACGTTCATCGACTTCGGCATGGACTTGGCCGCCTGCATCGAGCTTATCGAGAAGGTATCTATTTCATTGGATACGGTGAAGATCTACGTGGGTTCTTCACACTAAAACATTCATAGGATCCCTTGAAATGTAGAGATGCTGACCTGCTTTCATCCCTGTGATTACCTCCAGCCGATGGGCATCTTCTCCATCCTTGAAGAGGAGTGCATGTTCCCCAAGGCAACAGACACTTCATTCAAGAACAAGCTTTACGACCAACATCTCGGCAAATCCAACAACTTCCAGAAGCCGAAACCGGCCAAAGGCAAGGCAGAGGCTCACTTCTCCCTCATCCACTACGCCGGGACGGTGGATTACAACATTAAAGGCTGGCTGGAGAAGAACAAGGACCCGCTGAATGAAACCGTGGTGGGGCTCTACCAGAAGTCTTCCATGAAGATCTTGGCCAACCTTTACGCCTCCTACGCTGCTACAGACGGTAAGCGCCTGGCGTTCTCGTTAAAGTCGATAAAGGTAGTGTAGGTCCGGCATTAAAGAGCTTCTAGTCTAAGGGGAGTGAAGGGGACCTGATTGGTGGGAAGCTCGGCGTAATGTTACATCGTATCATGATCCGGATGAATGTTAATCGTGTTGTTCTTCTAAATCTTGCCCTTTGGATTTAGCTGAAGCCGCTGGCAAAAAGGGAGCCAAGAAGAAGGGCTCTTCGTTTCAGACCGTGTCTGCTCTTTTCAGGGTAAGCAATTTCTAGTGCAAATAAATTAACTTTTAATAAAAACAGAAATGGCATATTGTCCATGAGACAATGATACGTTATTCCAAACGCCGTAAGCACACAGCCGCCGGCGGCACCCTACAGGCAGTGCTTTACCAACAAACAGGTACAATTAACGTGAAGACCAGTAATCTGTACATAGCGATACTTCTAGAGGACCAAAAACTCCGAGAAAAAGAGACCACTGAGGTCTTGCAAACTTTAATGAATCTAAAAACGATCACAAACCTCTCTGGGCTAACGAGTAAGTAGCGGCGCGGTTGGCCGCCCAGCTGTGAGATGTCTGATTGGTCTCCAGACTTCTGCCGTATTTTTCTAAAGTTTCTGGAAGCGCAGTTGGATAGATTGTGCCTGTAAACCCTATTTATTTATTTATTTATTTAAATAATCACCGTTTTCAAAAATGCAGGAAAACTTGAACAAACTGATGTCCAATTTAAGGACGACCCACCCCCACTTTGTGAGGTGCATCATCCCCAACGAAACCAAAACACCAGGTAAGCAATGGGCTGAGCGTCAGCTTCCGGGTAACGAGCCCTGGAGTTTGCTCCGGAAACCGGCAATTGTTTTATATTCCAGGGGATATGGACCATCACCTCGTTCTCCACCAGCTGAGATGTAACGGGGTACTCGAGGGCATCAGAATTTGCCGCAAGGGCTTCCCCAACAGGATCGCGTATGCAGACTTTAAACAGAGGTAAAGTTACTATCGCCGGACAACCGGGCGAATTGTAAAAATGTCGGCAGGAGGATGGGGAGAGCGTGAAGTGAGGGCTTTGTGTTTTATACGTTCATTCTTTGCTCTGAACATTAGAGACTTTTAAAATGAAGGAAAGTGACCCGATTGCACCTGATTTGTGCTCTCGCTTTTTTAACAGGTACCGGATCCTGAACGCAAGCGCGATCCCAGAGGGACAGTTTATGGACAGCAAGAAAGCCTGCGAGAAGCTGTTGGGATCCATTGACATCGATCACACTCAGTATAAGTTCGGGCACACTAAGGTAAAGGGGCCAATTCTTCTAAATGCAGCATATAATGAGCCCTCCTCATCCCCAAATCCGTGGCCTTGAATACTTATTTCTATATTTAACGGGATCCGTGGCATTTCAGAGTTCTGTGAATTAAATTGAGGTACCTAAAGTTTACATTTGTTTTTAGAAATTCATCCTTAGGCGTCAGGGGGTTTAATCTTAGAGGACCCCCATGCGGGGGAATTTTAATGATTCGCTTATTAACATTCAGCCCTGGAAGAAATGCGATGAGTATCGTCCTGAAAACCAGTTTAATTTGTGGACTTTAGGGCCGGCAGTTTGACCCCTTAGAACCTGGACGGTGCCAAGCGAGGAACTACTGGAGATAGAGGCAAGCAGGGAGGGCTGTCCGGCGCCGTGTTATCTACCATGCTGTCTCTTCTTCATATTTAAGGTGTTCTTCAAAGCTGGGTTGCTGGGTACGTTGGAGGAGATGCGAGACGACCGCCTCGCCCTTCTCATCACCCGCACGCAGGCCGTATGCAGAGGGTTCCTCATGAGAGTTGAATTCCAAAGAATGATGGCGAGAAGGTACTTTATATCCGCGTCAGAATAGCTCGGTCTGTTTCTTAATTTCAGAAAGGCCTTTTCAGTTTCAAAGTTTGATTCTGTGAGAAGTACGTAAAATATCCCTGCCCACGTGATAAAAATCCACATTTTAGTACACCTTCCAATTCCCTCGCCGTAGATAAAAGTCAGTGTTATACACGGCTTCTTAGTAAATTGCTTGGAATCTAATCTCCCGGTTACCGTTTACTTTTAGGGAAGCCATCTTCTCCATCCAGTACAATATCCGCGCCTTCATGAACGTCAAGCACTGGCCGTGGATGAAGCTCTACTTCAAGATCAAGCCTCTTCTCAGAAGCGCAGAGACAGAGAAGGAGATGGCTGCCATGAAAGAGGAATTCGCCAAAACCAAGGAGGATCTGGCAAAGTCCGAAGCCAAAAGAAAAGAAATGGAGGAAAAGATGGTGAAACTTCTCCAAGAGAAGAACGACCTCCAGCTGCAAGTCCAATCCGTAAGCATTGTGATGACCCGGTGTCCATCGTGGTCTGCCGCTTACCTCTAAAGATAGGTAAAAGGATTGAATTATGAGAAAGGGATATCGGGTCGCCCGCCATGTTCCTGGTATTTAACTGTAAGGGCAACTGTAAACTCCAGATATCTACGGCACCTTCGCTGGTCCCCTCCTGACCCCGCGCCGTTATAATACTCCTCGTTACAAAGTCACAAACGTCCGTATTCTCTCTGAAGGAATCTGAAAACCTGACGGACGCGGAGGAAAGATGCGATCAATTAATTAAAACCAAAATCCAACTGGAGGCCAAAATCAAGGAGCAGAACGAGAGGCTGGAGGACGAGGAAGAGTCGAACGCCGAGCTGACGGCCAAGAAGAGAAAGCTGGAGGACGAATGCTCCGAGCTGAAGAAAGACATCGACGACCTCGAGCTGACTTTGGCCAAGGTTGAGAAAGAGAAACACGCCACAGAGAACAAAGTACGTCTCCCGGGTGATTAAGATTTTGATAATTATTGTGGTAGAGATTTGTAAGTTTCGCCCCGGTAGAGGGACGATGAAAGTAGAGAGATGCCTCTTAGTGGGTTTTTTTTGTTAATATTGTAAATGATATTTGATATATTTTAGAGCTTTTAAAACTTGAAGAGATTTCATCAGGTTTGATTTCAACAGGTTAAAAACCTCACGGAGGAAATGTCCGGTCTGGATGAAACCATCGTTAAGCTGACCAAAGAAAAGAAAGCTCTCCAGGAGGCTCACCAGCAGACCTTGGATGATCTCCAGGCAGAAGAAGACAAAGTAAACTCTCTGACCAAACTTAAAATCAAACTGGAGCAGCAAATTGATGACGTGAGTACGATATCGCTAAGGGCAGAGCTCTCCCTGCATTAGGACCTAGGAGGACCTGTAGACCGCGTCACGCACCCGGTGATGTGTTTATGGGGGCTCTGACCCACCAATCACCCCCCCAGACCTACCCTTCCTCGCGCTGTCGGTCCTCTTTGTGTGTAGTGTTGAGATATATCGTCACACCTCGAAGGTCACGCAGAGCTGGGAAGGAGATGCTGCGGAGGTCTTTGCCGGCCAAGGACAGGGGTCTGTCGTGTAAATGGGTCAATTACCATTATCCCTAAACAGCTGGTTCAGCTGCACCCCACGGGAGGCCAGAATACACTGGTGGGTGATGGAGCTTATAATGCGTGGGACATCGATGATGTCACGCAGACCTGGGGATTGGTAAACACAAGACCGAGAAATAATTGCACCGCGTGTCAGCTCAGAGCCCTCGGTTTATTCTTCACAATTAAAAAACAATACTAGAAGCACAAAATGTTAACACTAACTGACCAACGACGTCTCCGATCCCTCCGGCAGCTGCAAGGATCCCTGGAACAGGAGAAAAAACTGCGTTTGGACTTCGAGCGATCCAAGAGGAAACTTGAGGGGGACCTGAAGTTGGCTCAGGACTCCATCATGGATTTGGAAAACGACAGACAGCAGCTGGACGAAAGACTTAAAAAGTACGAGGCTTATGTTAAAACGAAGCGTGAAATGCAACCAGCTTTTGGTGTTTGTAACATTTAGAGAGAGGCGGAAGAATAATTAAGAGGACTAAAGTATCATCTGTGAACCTCCACCATACCTCGATATGGGGGGGGGGCATAACTATTCCTCGCTCGATTTAGGGGCACGTAAAGGAGGTTTTAGCGGGAAAAGCGCTGTGTGCTGTTAATGTTTGCACGCGTTTTCTGTACAGTAACCAGGCTGTGTTCGTCGTGACTCTCGTTAAGCTGTTTAATCTTATTTGATTTCTGCGCCGGTCGCAGGAAGGACTTTGAGATAAGCCAACTGCTCGGCAGGATCGAGGATGAACAAGCAGCCGGCAACCAGCATCAGAAGAAAATTAAAGAGCTTCAGGTAAAAGGGTCGGTTTCAGGCGTAGAACAATTCAGACGGAAGCAGCAGAAACATTTTCTCCCAATCTATCCTCTTCATCATTCCCTGTAACATCTAGTCTGCCCTCCTTTTTTCTTTTCATCACTTATCCCATCGCTCTTATATCCTTGATACCCCACGCCGCCAATGCCGGTCTTTGATAACTCTACGCGTTGCTCTTGAGCCCGGTGTACGTTGATACGCTACGTCTGGCTTTGTTTTCTAGGCTCGTGTAGAAGAGCTGGAAGAGGAAATTGAGTCGGAGAGAGCAACGCGGGCCAAGGCGGAGAAGCAAAGGTCTGATCTGGCCAGGGAGCTGGAGGAGATCAGCGAGAGGCTGGAGGAGGCCGGAGGGGTCACGTCGACTCAGATAGAACTCAATAAGAAAAGGGAAGCCGAGTTCCAGAAAATGCGTCGGGACCTGGAGGAAGCGTCTCTGCAGCACGAGGCCACGGTCGCCACTCTGCGCAAGAAGCACGCCGACAGCGCTGCCGAGTACTCCGAGCAGATAGACAACCTCCAGCGCGTGAAGCAGAAGCTGGAAAAGGAGAAGAGCGAGATGAGGATGGAGATCGACGACATCAACAGCAACCTGGAATCTGTCACTAAATCTAAGGTCTGCCGCTAATTTAAACGGTCATGTCATGGGCGCTAATCTGTCGGGAAAGCAGCTCCGCCACGCCGGGGTTTAACAGTCCCACGAACCCAGATTTCCACGATCTTAACTTATTATAATCATTTACGAGGCTGCGTTACTAGATGTCGCTGGGAACAGACGGTTCTGCGATAAAACGGCTTCTCGGGATCATATTCTGCGTTTATCCCAGACATATGGCGAGGGTTGATAAATCACGTTATTGGAACGTTGTGATAAATCTCGCTATGTCTTTATACTCAGGCTGGACTCGAAAAGCTCTGCAGGATGCTGGAAGACCAGCTGAGTGAGTTCAAGGCGAAAACCGAAGAGAACCAGAGAAACGTCGCGGAGCTAACGCTCCAAAAGGCCCGTCTGCAGACAGAATCAGGTATGACTGGAACACAGATACGGGTCCAAACACGTCCTGGCGATGGAAGAGCCCAAAACCGGCTCGATTATGTGTAGCAGCCGACGGGGAAATGTCTTTATCGGGACAATGCACCTTTTTATCTAAGTACTGCCACGACTTATGACATCATATTTGTCATTTGCAACGCAGGGGAGTTGGCCAGACAGCTGGAGGAAAGAGAGTCTTTGGTGTCACAACTGTCGCGGTCCAAGCAAGCGTTTACTCAACAAATTGAGGAGCTCAAGAGGATGATGGAAGAAGAAGTCAAGGTAACCGGTTTGACGTGTCTGAGCTTTACGGGTTTTCAGGCAATACGAATCGTTATATATCCTTACGCTTCACCTTTACCAGGCGAAGAACGCGTTGGCACACGGCTTGCAGGCTTCCCGCCACGACTGCGATCTGCTCCGGGAACAGTACGAAGAAGAACAGGAGGCCAAGTCTGAGCTCCAGAGAGCCCTGTCCAAAGCCAACGGAGAAGTCGCCCAATGGAGGACGAAATACGAGACGGACGCTATTCAGCGCACAGAGGAACTGGAGGAAGCCAAGTAATGTTTTAGTTTAAAAAAAGTAAAAAATACATGTTTGGCAAGATGCTCAGTGCGGCGTTGGCACTGGAGGCTGGGGTCAAAGGGGAAGCGTTTAAATGACTTCTCCTGGCCTCTTGCCACCGCTATGGCCCCCTACCTCGTGCTTCTTTCTTGAGGGGGTGACTATGGTTTGTGTCTCCAGAAACTCACCTATCCAGGTAGACCGTGCAGTGCATTGGGGTGGTGGGATGTCCATGGTTGGATCTCGTGCTTTCATGGAGGTATTTAGAGCGCCCGTGCTGTTTGGTGGCTAACGTGGGTCCTGTGTACTTTAGGAAGAAGTTAGCCCAGCGTCTTCAAGAGGCCGAGGAGAATATCGAGGCTGTAAACTCCAAGTGTTCCTCCCTGGAGAAGACCAAGCAGAGACTTCAGAGCGAAGTGGAAGATCTGATGGTAGAAGTGGAACGGGCGAACTCTTTCGCGGCTGCGCTTGACAAAAAGCAAAGGAACTTTGACAAGGTAATGGCGTTCAACAAGAGCGAAGACCCACAGATGGGGACCCCGTTCAACAAGCACCTTCACGGGGACCTGAGCTGACTTCAAAGTTCCAATAATTAATATTAAAAATAACTAATATTTCTGAAATATTCTGCTGCAAACATGAAATTCTTATTATTTATCGCACAATGAATGTCTCTTTAAAAACAGGTGCTGGCCGAGTGGAGACAGAAGTACGAAGAAACTCAGGCTGAACTGGAATCTTCATTGAAGGAGGCACGGTCTTTAAGCACGGAGCTCTTCAAAATGAAGAACGCTTACGAGGAGTCCTTGGACCAGCTTGAGACGGTTAAACGAGAGAACAAGAATCTGCAACGTGAGTGCTTTGGGAGTCGGGGACTAATTAGGAGAATCTAAACGTTTGCTACAAAGAACCGAGTCGCGCAGGATCTTCTCCGGAAAGCTCTTGAGATTCCTGTGCCTTGTTAGATACAAAGTGACGCTCAAGATTGTCCACAGCGAATGGGTCACAAAAGCGTGGCCAGCGTTCCATCGTATCGTCCCTGATAGAAAAGGCTCCGCGGAATTACCGCAGCGGGGATAACAACATGCTCTGTATTTACTTTCGCAGAAGAAATAGCCGACCTTACCGAGCAAATAGTTACAGGCACTAAAACCATCCATGAGCTGGAGAAAGCCAAGAAGCAAGTGGAGCTGGAGAAGAGCGAGATGCAAGCGTCACTCGAGGAGGCAGAGGTCATTCTCTCCAATACGTAGAAAGGCTATATATATATTCGTTTAACAATATATACTTTGAAGGAATGTTAAAAATATATCGGAAATTAAGTATTTTTGTCTCTCGTTATTTTATAGGCAGCTTTGGAACATGAAGAAGCCAAAATCCTCCGAATTCAGCTGGAGTTAACGCAGGTAAAAGCCGACATCGATCGGAAAATTGCGGAGAAAGATGAGGAAATTGACCAGATGAAGAGGAACTACCTGAGGACGGTGGAAACCATGCAGACGGCCTTGGATTCTGAGGTGCGGAGCAGGAACGAAGCGGTGAGGCTTAAGAAGAAGATGGAAGGTGACCTGAACGAGATGGAGATCCAGCTCAGCCACGCCAACCGTATAGCGGCCGAGGCGCAGAAATACTTACGGAACATCCAAGGCCAGCTGAAGGTATGATCTCCATCCATGCAGCGGCCGCTCCTGACTTACGTGCATAGGGGGCGAGGACGGTTTGGTAGCAGGGGAGCGCTGTATACGCCCGGCGGGCCGAGCTGTTTTTATGTAGGAAGTTTTATGATGCGATATGGGTCGCTTCCTGAGGGAAATTATCCTTTGTCCTCCAATTAAAATGTTCCATTCGGCTTCATTTTGTTTCATCTCCTTCATCCGCAGGACACCCAAATCCACCTCGACGATGCCCTCAGGGGACAAGAGGATTTGAAGGAACAGCTGGCACTGGTGGAGCGTAGGAACAACCTGATGGCTTCCGAAATAGAAGAGATGAGGGCTGCTCTGGAACAGACAGAAAGATCTAGAAAGATCGCAGAACAGGAGCTTCTAGACGCAACAGAGCGTGTCCAGCTTCTGCACACACAGGTACCCGCAACGTTAACACGCAA
Organism: Spea bombifrons; assembly: GCF_027358695.1. Lineage (NCBI taxonomy): Eukaryota > Metazoa > Chordata > Amphibia > Anura > Pelobatidae > Spea > Spea bombifrons. Next base: position 21,027,381 of record NC_071099.1, read on the forward strand.
TGCTCTTCATCTAGATCCATAGAGTATCCCTCGCTCCCATCTTCATGTCCTTCCTTAAAATGTTACCGGATGTAGCAAGATCGACGAGGTTTTAGACCTTCACCAGGAGACCAGGCCCATGTTTAAAGGTCTCCAAGTTGAAGTAGTTTTGGGACTTTGTTTTGTGACCGGCTGCCCTTTTCTTTCCGCAGAACACGAGTCTGATTAACACCAAAAAGAAGCTGGAGAGCGACGTCTCTCAGCTCCAGGGAGAGATTGAAGATACCATCAAGGAAGCGAGAAACGCAGAAGACAAAGCAAAGAAAGCCATCACCGATGTGAGCCCCACAATTAATTATAGCTTTAGCGATGGTCTTGCTGCTGAAACGCCGGGACTAAAAAAAAGGAAATAATCCCTAAATAAAAGAAAATAAGTTCTCTCTGGGCCGATTTGTGTCTTTCTAGGCTGCCATGATGGCCGAGGAGCTGAAGAAGGAGCAGGACACCAGCGCTCACCTCGAGAGGATGAAGAAGAACCTGGATCAGACCGTGAAGGATCTCCAGAACCGGCTGGAAGAAGCCGAGCAGCTGGCGCTGAAAGGAGGCAAGAAACACATCCAGAAACTGGAGGCCAGGGTGAGATCCTCTAAATCGCTTTACACTTTGGGGGGACATGGTCTGGGGCATGGCCAGCGGGCTCGAGTATCGGGTTTTCCTGATATTGGGTAAAATACAACTGGCAGAATCACCTCTTTTGATGTAGAAAGTATTATTATTGTTATAAACCGTATCATGCGAAACCCCTACGCCTGCTGGGCTACATGATGCCTTCCAACCATCGCTGGACTCCCACTCCCATGAGCTGTTCTCTGCCGGGGGGTGCGGAGTAGCGACACGTTGGCAGTATATACTCCATACGTAGCTCGGATATACTTTGCAGAGGCCTGGTACTGAGCTGGACGCCGGGACGTGTTTGAGGGTCGCTCGTTAATGCTCTCCATTCATCGCAGGTCCGGGAACTCGAGGGCGAAGTGGATATGGAGCAGAAGAAGAGCGCGGACGTTATCAAAGGAATCCGCAAATACGAGCGACGCGTCAAGGAGCTGACGTTCCAGGTGGGTTGGGAGAATGGTGGGAATTGGCCAAACCCGGGGAAGGAAGAGTAACCTTTAATTACTGATCTTCCGCAGTCCGAGGAGGACAGAAAGAACATCCTACGCTTACAAGACCTGGTCGATAAACTACAACTCAAAGTGAAGTCCTACAAGAGGATGACGGAGGAAGCCGTGAGTGTCTTCTCTATCATTAACCTCTGAACGCCGTGCGATATAAAGCGGGATCGAGATCTCCGCCGCCGCCATCATCTAACGTCTCCTCTCCACCTCTCGCTGCTCGCAGGAGGAACAATCCAACGTCCAGATGTCCAAGTGCCGCAAGGTCCAGCACGAGCTGGAAGAGGCCGAGGAGCGGGCCGACATCGCCGAGAGTCAGGTCAACAAGCTCAGGATAAGGACTCGCGAAACCATCACCTCCAAGGTGGGTCAATGGGCGTCCGACAACCGCGAGGGTCCGTTTATCCCAACCAGAGGGGGCGCTCCTGTGCATGTAATACACGTAGTGAAAAGAGACAGACGTGCAACCTGGAGACTGCCCCGGAGCGACGGACGCAATCTGGATCTCCGGCATTTTATGTTTCTAGAGCCAGAGAGCGAGTTTGTGCAGCGCTTAATGCTTTCAGCAGCTAATTTCCATTGGTTGCCATGGTGATTGCACTACTTTTTTTTTACGAGAACTGCTCTTTCTGAGCTCTCTTTCTGTTCGGATCGTAACGTTTCCCCCATGTGATTCTGTCTTGCAGGTGGTGATGTCCACTCAGGAGTAGCTCTTCGGGCGAGCAGCGTGCGGTAAAACGGAGTACCCAGAATGCGTATCCGCTGGAAGACACGGTCCCACTTTAGGCCCAGATTCACTTAATGGCGGGGCGATGGAGGGGCCGGGCCGAATTCCGCATCGTCTTGGAGGCCGTTCGGTAGACGTCTGCTTATTACGAGGGTCAGGGTAGGTTGACTGGGAGATCTCCATGCAGCCAATGAGAAATAGGATCTCTTCTCATCTCCCATTGGCTGCACGGTGTCCGAATCCAGATGCAAATGTTTAACCATGTAGGTGCCAGTAAAGAGGGAACATTAGATTCCCGGCGGCCGATCAGGTTCAGAAATCCCCAAAAGAAACCTCCCGGAGCCAATCCCTGTCACTACTACCCCTGGGCCCTCGGGGACTCTGCCTTCCAGCTGTTTTTGCCGATCTCTGCGCTCAGGAAATAAACGTTCTGCGCGACTCTGATCAGTCTTTGTGTTTCTTTTCCTTGGGCCCCGGAACGTGCGCGCACCGAGCTCCTAGGGGCCCTTTTACATTTGATACAAACGCCATGAGCTTCATCATTCCGGGGCAATTAACCGTTTCTGTTCCAGAGATTAGATTGTGCCGGCCGGTCGGATCACCGGCAACCTGCTGTACCCACATTCAGCCACAGGAGGGAGCCCCGGAGCCGTCCCTGGCCGGGTTCCACTCACCTGTTGAGCCGTCCCTGGCTGCGGGTCCCTAAGCTGCGCCCGCGTGCCGTGCGGGGTAACCCGAAACCCGGGACCTTCAACAACAACTGCGTTCATCTAAATGCAGATGGTAAGGAAGTTCCATTTCACTGAGAGGGTGCTACATAAATGGAACAGCCTCCCAGCAGAGGTGTCTTACCCCCCTTCCTGCCTCAGAACAAAGTAACTTGTAGGTTTCATATGGTCTCGGACCCCTGTGTAACATCACAGGATCTACGAGGCCGGGGGTCTTCAGGACACCCTCCAGATATCAGTAACTTAGATCCAAGATAGGCAGAGTTACACACGGTAGATTTGCCCACAATGATTATGAAACTGCTTCCCAGCAGAGGTGGTAGAGGGTAATACAGTGAGGGGATTAAACATGCATGGGACAGGCATACGGCTCCTGAATCTAAGACGAGACCAACGACTGATTAAGGTTTCAGTCTTTACAGCAGGAGAAACGGGCGACTAGACAGGGGCCGCCGGGGGCCGATCTGCCGGCAGGGTCTATGATTCTGAGTTTATTTGCGTCCCAGAAATCCTCCTAAATGTTATTTATTGACGCCGCGGACGTGTCACTGACGTGTTTCTTGCACGTTTGGCCGTGTGTTTTGTATGTTGGCTGCGTGTAACGAACGGTTAATGTATAAAGAAACATAGAATCTGCCACCATACGCCGATCCCACGCGCCGTGCATGTATAATCCCCTCGCTGTATTACCCTCTGCCACTCCTGCTGGGAGGCCGCTCCATTTATCTACCATCTCTTATCCAATCTACCCTGGGTAACTGTCTTGGATCGAGGTTACTGATATCCGGAGGGCGTCCTGAAGACCCCCGGCCTCGTTTATCTTTTGCCGTGATGTTATACAGGGGTCCTGCCCCTCCGAACACAATGTTACCCCCCCACCCCCGAGGCTTAAAGGGGGGCGACTCGCTTAATTGATTAAAGCGCCGTTTGTGGGCGGCAGCCAACGCACCCCCCCCACATCGTATCGCGCTGCACTTCCCAGCACTCTCAGCCGCCCCTGAGGCCGACGAGGCTGGTTTGCCTTCAGATCGACCCCCTTTGCCGGAGATTAAACGCCCCCCGGCCCTCGGCACCGACATATATAGCCACGAAGCTGCATTTAGAAGCGGTGGCGGCCGGAGAATTCCGTGACTCACGGGGAGGAAATCTAAGACGCTGAATAAAACCTCCATTCCGGGTCGTTTCTTAAGAGTCCGGCCAAGATCGGGAATTTAATCCAAACAACTGCTCCGGGGGCTAAATATAACCGGGAGCCTTCCGAGGTCTCCAGCCACGGCACTTATACGGTCACTGTACTGCGCTATAAACCGCCTCGCGTTAACCCCCTCCGCCGCGTTAACCCCCTCCGCCATGTTAACCGCACCACCCCGTAGCCCGGACCAGCGCTCCGTGGGTTATTGCCCACCAAGCGAGCACAGAGGAAGAGCGCCCCTCCCCCCATCTGTACACGCGTGTGCGCGACCTGTCCACGTATGGGTCAGGGCAGTAACTGTTTTGTGAGACCGTGTGATGCTTTTCTCCTGGTTGCCCCCGGTAACCTTTTTCGAATCGATATAAATATTTCCGGATAGGGTTAAGATCGCCCCCCCCCGGAATCGCGTCGCTTTCCCTGATCCTGCGACCAGCCGCAGTGGTAATTCCACCGCCGAGGCGCTGGCGGAATCGAAGCCCCTCTGCGCTCCTCCGATACGTCGCCAGTCAAGAGCCACATAACGCTCTTCCATCCCCATCACAACGTCCGCACGGCCTCGAGGCACTTCCATGTATCCACTACCTGCCAAGAGGCTGAGTGGGACTGTCACGGAGGTCGGGGTTCAGAGGTCGAGGAGCAGAGGAAAGGGACGTGGAGGTCGGGGGTAGACGGCGTGTGGTGGAGGACGTGGCGTGGAGGTCGGGGGGTAGACGGCGTGTGGTGGAGGACGTGGCGTGGAGGTCGGGGGGTAGACGGCGTGTGGTGGAGGACGTGGCGTGGAGGTCGGGGGGTAGACGGCGTGTGGTGGAGGACGTGGTGTGGAGGTCGGGGGTAGAGGGCGTGTGGTGGAGGACGTGGCGTGGAGGTCGGGGGTAGACGGCGTGTGGTGGAGGATGTGTCTCTGTGTTCGGATACACACAAATTGCCCTAAAACCCGGCGTTTGTGGGCGATGCTTCGTGGCGTCTTCCGTGGGGATCAGACGCCCGGCAGACGCTTTCTTCGTGTTTGATGGCGTCGGGGATTCCGGCCGTTACTCCCGGCGCTTGAGCCACGTTCCCGGGATGCCACGTTCCCTCGGAGGACGCTGCCATGGCTCAAACTACGGGCTGATGGATTCCCCCTCTGGACGGCGTGCGTCTCTGGGGAGGGCCACGGTGAAACGTGGTGCCGCTGGGGGCAATAAGCATAGCCGGGGGGCAATAAGCAGAGCCGGGGGGCGTGGGACTGGGCTGCCCGCGGATACACGCAGACGTGGCGTCGTTGCACGGTCCGAGCCGTGTCTCTGCAGAGCTCCGGTGGGACGTCGCTCCCCGAGGAATATTTAGCTGAAGTCCAAACATGGGCTTGGTGAGGGCGATTGGACGGGGGGGGCTCCTCGTGGCCCCGGGGGGTCTGTGAGCCGTGGGGTCGGATCCGTGTCGTTATATCGGGCCAGGGGTCGGGTTTCGGTTGCTGAGCCAGACGTGGCTTCAGGTGACGACTCGAGAGCTCCGAGGAAGGCCTTGAGAGGCGAGCGTGAAGCGCCCTCCCACGGGGTCAATTACCACTAAAAATAAGATCTGCCCCGGGGGGAAGGGGGGCACGCGACGGACCCCCGAAGGAAATGCTGACCGCAGAAAACTCTATCCCCATAAACCTCGCCCTCCGGGGGCCGTACGACGTGGTCCTCCTGCTATAAAGCCAGACCTCGGAGGGAGAGCCGTGGAACGCTCCCTCCGCACTGCCCGCCTTTACAGATTGTCAGCTCTTGGGACCACTGCTCTGTAAAGAAAGCGTGCCCCCCGATGCGAGGCTTCGGCCCTCGGTGGCCGTGAGACCTTTCATTGGAGCAACATGTATGATTAGAACACGTGACACTTCCCGTTACCCCAGTGCCCCTGCTGATTGGACCATTCCACCGGTTGTCACGGTGATACGGCCACGTTTAAAACGCAGTGATCCCCAATATGATGAATATGCCGTGATTTTGTTATAATGTGGCCACGTGTCGGGGCCGGGGCATTAAGCTTCTGCCCCGGGGCGTGGAAGCCGCCTGGTTATAAGGGTTCTAAGTGTTTGCAAACACCCCCCCCCCCCGTTAACCCTTTGTGACGTGATATGTGACCCCATGTCATCAGCTCATAGCTGAGCACCACGCATCTGCCACTCGTGTATTAACCCTTTCAGTATACATTAGATTCAACGTTCTAGGCCACATCATTTAACTAAAGTCCACAAAACGCCTGAAGAAGAGACCGAGCTGGTCTGAGAAGCTTGCAATCTATTATACGGATAGCCGTTACAAACTTTGTAGCGTGGGACGTCCACGGCCGCCAGCGGCATCGCAAGGCTCTGTATCTGGAGACATTACTAAATCCTGGTGATAACTCGGGGGCCACGCTGTCTCTCTCCTCCTCTCTCTCCCTCTCGCACTCTCTCTCACCCTCAGTCTCGCTCTCTCTCTGTCTCCTACTCCTCTTTCGCTCGCTCTGTCTCACTCGCTCTCACACTTGCTCTGTCTTTCTCTGTCTCTCCCCCTCTCGCTCTCTCTCTCACCCTCTCTCTCTCACCCTCTCGCCCGCTCTCTCTCGCCTGCTCTCTATCGCCCTCTCACTCTCTCTCCCTCTCACCCTCTCTCTGTCTCCTACTCCTCTTTCGCTCGCTCTGTCTCTCTCTCTCTCTCACCCTCTCTCTCTCTCTCACCCTCTCGCCCACTCTCTATCACCCTCTCACTCTCGCCCTCTCACTCTCTCTCCTCCTCCTCGGTCTCTCTCGCCCTCTCTCTTGCTCTCGCCCTCTCTCTCGCCCTCTCTCTCACCCTCTCTCTCGCTCCCGCTCTCTCTGTCTCCTCCTCCTCTCTCGCTTGCTCTGTCTTTCTCTCTCTCCCCCCCCCTTCGCTCTCTCTCCCTCTCTCTCACTCGCTCTCTCTCTATCGCCCTCTCACCCTCTCACTCGCTCTCCTCCTCCTCGCTCTCTCTTTCGCCCTCTCTCTTGCTCTCTGTCTCTCCCTCTCTCTCTCTTGCTCTTGCCCCCTCTCTCTCGCCCTCTATCTCGCTCTCTCTCTCTCTCGCCCTCTCACTCTCACTCTCTCCTCCTCCTAGCACACCCTCTCTCTCTCCCTCGCTCTCTCCCTCTCTCTCTCTCGCTCTCTCTCTCTCCCTCGCTCTCTCCCTGTCTCTCTCTCTCTCTCTCTCTCTCTCTCTCTCGCTCTCTCAGCGCATGAATGTGAGCTTCTCCCGTGGTGCTGAGTGAGAATTTGCTGTTGGATGCTGGAGGTCACGGAGGTCACGGAGTGTCGGGCGACTCGTGGATCATGTTCAAAGGGAAGCATTCAATAAACGTTAACACTCTGCCCTGATGTTTTAATTAGTGGCGGCTCACGCTCCCTGCGCTGAATAATACCCTGTAATGGGGTCCACGGCTTCAACTGTATTCATACCCCCCTTATTCCTCCCCATTAAGCCAAAAGGCGGCTCCTATTACGTGGCTCCGGCAGCCGCTGGGATATATTGGCCGCGTGGCTGTGGGCACTTTGGGCTCTCTAATTTTTAGAATACACGAAGGGTCTCTCAGTACATGTTCAGCCACGTTCTCCGCGTACATACGTGTAGAGCCGGCCGTAAGGGTTAACCCTTTAAGGAGAATGCATTGTGAGCCGTACGTGTAGGGGTTTTGTCGTGAAGGGGTTAAGCTATAGTCTAAAGAATGGCAGAAAACGTGGCTTTCCACCAATTCTACATCCCAGAAGCTTCTGTGGTTTCCACGGGGCTGCTTCAGACCGAGATGTATTTCTCACCCACTCGAGGCTGAGTGATGAAGTTCCCGGAGCGTTACCGGATCCGTCACGGAGTGATGTTTCCGTGTGGCACGTGGCGTGGTCACCTGCTTGCTTTATAAGCCGCAGAAAGTGTGGATATAGTATACGCCGGTTCCAGGACGCGTGGCTCGGAACGCTCCGTGAGTTATTTTGTGTTTTCTCTCTTTTTTCACGCGGTTGTCCCCTTTCCCAGTAATTGCCCCACGCGCCGTGTCCGGGTATGTAAGGCAATTTTATTACCGTGGCATAAAAACAATATAAACAATAAGGGACGCATATTGCTGCCGTGGACGGCTTGGTAGAGCGCATGCACGTGGTGGCCGTCATAAACATACATGTGGCTTCTTACACATCTAGGGTGACCCTTTGGCCCCCTGACACGGCCTTCCGCTGGCCCACGGGGTAATGACAGCCACGTGCAGGACATTTACTGACTGCATGAAGAGACGGTAAGGAGCTGCCGGCTCCGGCCACGGCCCACGGTGCGGGTTTTCTGGATGTCTCTGAGTGAGCGCAGGTGGTTTAATCCCAGTAGCTGAGTCCTGGGTGTAGCTGCCTGTGCTGAGGGAAGAGACAGTCTCAGCGTGTCATGGAGGAGACAGTCCCAGCGGTCGTGGGTCTCATGGAGGAGACAGTCTCAGCGGTCGTGGGTCTCATGGAGGAGACAGTCTCAGCGGTCGTGGGTCTCGTGGAGGAGACAGTCCCAGCGGTCGTGGGTCTCGTGGAGGAGACAGTCCCAGCGGTCGTGGGTCTCGTGGAGGAGACAGACCCAGCGGTCGTGGGTCTCGTGGAGGAGACAGACCCAGCGGTCGTGGGTCTCATGGAGGAGACAGACCCAGCGGTCGTGTTCCCTAGGGGCCCGCTGGAGACGCGGTGAGTTTATTCCTGCCGTTCATAGCCAGATGCGCTCAGCCAGAGATACACAAACCTAATAGAAAAACCCACACGTGGGTCACGGCACACAACACACACACACACACCGGGTCACTGTATGATGCTGTGCCGGTATAGGAGGGGTCGCCGTATGCCGCGGGGGCGGTATAGGAGGGGGGTCACTGTATGCCGCGGGGCCGGTATAGGAGGGGGGTCACTGTATGCCGCGGGGCCGGTATAGGAGGGGTCGGCGTATGACGCAGTGCCGGTATAGGAGGGGTCACCGTATGACGCGGTGCCGGTATAGGAGGGTTTACCGTATGACACGGTGCTGGTATAGGAGGGGTCACCGTATGACGCGGGGCCAGTATAGGAGGGGTCACCGTATGACGCGGTGCCGGTATAGGGGGGGGTCACCGTATGACTCGGTGCCGGTATAGGAGGGGTCGCCGTATGATGCAGTGCCGGTATAGGAGGGGTCGCCATATGACGTGGGGCCAGTATAGGAGGGGGGTCACCGTATGACGTGGTGCCGGTATAGGGGGGGGTCACCGTATGACGCGGTGCCGGTATAGGAGGGGTCGCCGTATGACGCAGTGCCGGTATAGGAGGGGTCGCCATATGACGTGGGGCCAGTATAGGAGGGGGGTCACCGTATGACGCGGTGCCGGTATAGGAGGGGTCGCCATATGACGCGGGGCCGGTATAGGAGGGGGGTCACCGCATGACGCAGTGCCGGTATAGGAGGGGTCGGTGTATGACGTGGTGCCGGTATAGGAGGGATTGCCGTATGACGCGGGGCCGGTATAGGAGGGGGGTCACCATATGACGCGGGGCCGGTATAGGAGGGGGGTCACCATATGACGCGGGGCCGGTATAGGAGGGGGGTCACCATATGACGCGGGGCCGGTATAGGAGGGGGGTCACCGTATGACGCAGTGCCGGTATAGGAGATGATGAACAGCTGACTACTCCCGGGGCTCCCCCTGCCCGCTCCCGGCGCTCTCTCTGCCATCTCTCTGCCCGCTCCCGGGGCTTCCCCTGCCCGCTCCCATCCATCTCTCTGTCGCTCCCGGGGGTCCCGCTCCCGGCACTCTCCCTGCCCGCTCCCGGCACTCTCCCTGCCCTCTCCCGGCACGACTGACTTCCCAAGGGTCCTGCCTGCTGCCGTTAAGGTAAAATCCTGACTCCTTGAGCCGGGTGCGAGTAATGATCGGCAGATATTTCTAGTAGGAAAAACATTCAGACACACAGCGAATCCGGGAAAAGGGCGAAGAGCTTGCAATCTAATGCAGACTGATAGTTGCCGCGGGCCGTTCTCTTCATCGCAACCAAAGTATCTTTTTTATAACAAAACAAACAAAACCCAGAATTCCGAGAATGTGGGTGAATTTTCTTGACTTTGTGTTTCCAGCCCCTGGGGGGGGGGGTGTCGAAGCCCCCCGTAACATTTAGGTGGCTCCAGGAGTTGGTGGGTCCGCGATCCTCGGCGACAGTAAACGGCCGGCACATTAACTGGGTGCTAATGGAGTCTGCAGACGGCGGAGGGCAGAGGCTGTAACCGGAGCCCCTCTCAGAAGATTCGCTTACCGGCAAGCTCTCAATAAGTCACAGAGGTCCTGATCTTTGCAGCTCTTGGGTTAGCTGTGTTTCCTTAACAGTTTGACACCTTGAACATGCAATATAAAGCCCCTCGGGGGGGCCGCGGTTATCGGGGTAATTAGCGTGTTAATGAAGCCGGGGTTACCTTCCGCGTCTAATCTGTAACGGGACGGAAGAGGCTACAATGTCTCGCTGCCGAGCGGCGGGGAATCCCACTAAACGGTTCTCGGTGAATGAGCCGCGAGCCTCCGGCGACCGTCTAGCCGTCGGGAAGAGGGGAGCGCTCGGTTTGCTTTGTATAATTAGACCGCGACGCGTATCCAGTAACAGAGCGATGCGGATTAAAGTCTCAGCTCCACTGGCAGATTGTCTGCGATTTCTCTGTAAAGGGCACAATCGCCGAAGCCCCCTTGAGCTTCACCTTGTGGGATTATTTTTAGGAGATCGCTTCAGATGAAGGGGGGAAAAAAGATTTCTAAAAATATCCGGCCGCATAACATTCAAATATTATGCCAGCGCCAACATTGTTTAGACCTTATAAAGAAGCGAGGGTGTCTCCTCCCGGGTCAGCCCTGATCCCCTACTCTATAAAAGCATCCGTGGCCAAAATCTCCTCGTCCTTCCCATCCTCAACTTCAGGTGAGCACCGGCGGGCTTGGGATGGAGGAGACCTCTTGCCCGGAGCTCCTCGCCCACGGATGGGTACCCATTGGGTACTATAAGCTAACAATCCAATGTTGCCATTTCTCTTTGCAGCTTTGTCCAGACAGAAGATCGTTCCTCCAGGGCTACTGCTGGTAAGAGACTTCCCTCGGGTTCTCCTTGGATGCAGAGGAGGCGCGAGACATGATTTACACTGGGGGGGGTTAGTTAATTTGTGAGGGTAACATCAGATTAGATGAATTGCATGTTTTTGAGGTGATATCGCCTTAGGTATCTCTACCCCTTGTGAGCTTACGATCTACCGCCCGGTGACTTGTGTGAAGGGCCTAGTATACACCCGTTCTGCACCGCTCCTTCCATGAGATGCTAAGGAACGTTTTGGTTTCATTCACGAGACCGATCACATCATTTAATAATAAATCCCAAATACAGTCCGAGCTTCGGATACCTTTTCATAAATTGTGGCGAATTTGAGGGAATGGGAATAGAGCGTCTGAGGCTGTCAGTAAAATGCATCGGGGTTGGAATGCCGCTGTGAGGACGCGCGGCGGCCGTTCCCGGTAACTACAATTCACTTCCGAGGATAGCGAAGCCCCTGACCTCATCCCGTGGAGTTCTCACTGCGTTAGTGAAGACCGGTCCACGCTCATTACCCACCTGGCTCGTTGATGGACACCTGAGAACGGACAGAGTCTGAGCGTACCCTCCGGGTTCTCGACCAGATGAAGGACTATGGCTCCTTTCTGTAAGGGAGATGCAGGCGATGGCTTCTGGTTCCCAAAGAGCCTCGTCCGGTTTGTGTTTAAGATGTTCCTTACTAAAGATGGTTAGGAAGGACCAGCGACGTTCCATGCTGATCCGAAGTGACTTTCCAAGCAGCTGATGCATTCCAGCGTCCGCTCTGTCATCCGACCCTCATCCTCCGGGCTTCCATGGACGTATTAAGAGAGCGATCTCCATGGACAGGAACTCCAACAACTGGAAGATTTGGACGAGTCCCTTCAAAAAACGAGTGGACTCTTCGTTTCCGGGGTTCCCCTCCACTTCACAGATGGCTGAAAGGATTCATCCCCAACACTAACATCTGCCGTTTAACCCTTTCTCCTTTTTATTAAGTAATTTGTTAGGTTTTTGGATTTTTTTTGTGAAGCTGATATCGCTAAACCTTCTATAAATCGCAGAGTTAAACCGCGTCACGTTAACCAATCTTTGTCTTTTTGTTTTCTGGCAGCGGTTGGTCCAGTCGCTGCGCTACTGCCGGTGTGAGCTGCAACCATGAGTTCCGATCAGGAAATGGCCGTTTTTGGGGTGGCCGCCCAGTTCCTCAGGAAATCTGAGAAGGAGAGGATCGAGGCGCAGAATAAACCCTTTGACGCCAAGACATCTGTCTATGTGAACGATGTTAAAGAATCGTACGTGAAAGGAACCCTTACGAGCAAGGAGGGTGGCAAAGCCACGGTGAAGACAGAAGGTGGACAGGTATCATATGGCATTAGATGTATAGCCCCCCCCACGGCTGATCAGAGCCATTAGTCCAGACATTTACTCTCCCCAAGTTACCTTCATAGCATTGTATTTGCCATCATGGCATTGTATTTACCATCATACCATCATAGCATTGTATTTGCCATCATGGCATTGTATTTACCGTCATGGCATTGTATTTACCATCATGGCATTGTATTTACCGTCATGGCATTGTATTTACCATCATGGCATTGTATTTACCATCATAGCATTGTATTTACCATCATGGCATTGTATTTACCATCATAGCATTGTATTTACCATCATGGCATTGTATTTGCCATCATGGCATTGTATTTGCCATCATGGCATTGTATTTACCATCATGGCATTGCATTTACCATCATGGCATTGCATTTACCATCATGGCATTGCATTTACCATCATGGCATTGTATTTACCATCATAGCATTGTATTTACCATCATGGCATTGTATTTGCCATCATGGCATTGTATTTGCCATCATGGCATTGTATTTGCCATCATGGCATTGTATTTGCCATCATGGCATTGTATTTGCCATCATGGCATTGTATTTGCCATCATGGCATTGTATTTGCCATCATGGCATTGTATTTGCCATCATGGCATTGTATTTGCCATCATGGCATTGTATTTACCATCATGGCATTGTATTTACCATCATGGCATTGCATTTACCATCATGGCATTGTATTTACCATCATAGCATTGTATTTACCATCATGGCATTGCATTTACCATCATGGCATTGTATTTACCATCATGGCATTGTATTTACCATCATGGCATTGTATTTGCCATCATGGCATTGTATTTACCATCATGGCATTGTATTTACCATCATGGCATTGTATTTGCCATCATGGCATTGTATTTACCATCATGGCATTGTATTTGCCATCATGGCATTGTATTTACCATCATGGCATTGTATTTACCATCATAGCATTGTATTTACCATCATAGCATTGTATTTACCATCATGGCATTGTATTTACCATTATATGATGTGGCATCAGGTGTCGCCTTCCATCATTTCTTTTTATTCTTTATTGTGAGTTTTGCCCCAGACACGATTGTTTGTCTTTGGGATCCTTGATTTTGCTATTTCCCTTTTGCTCTCCAGACTCTGACGGTGAAGGACGACCAGATCTACCCCATGAACCCACCCAAGTTTGATAAGATTGAAGACATGGCCATGATGACCCACCTGAACGAACCGTCCGTCCTGTATAACCTCAAAGAGCGTTACGCAGCCTGGATGATCTACGTAAGGACTTTTAGGTTGCAAAGTATCGAGGGATGAAAGGACCCAGTGAGGGGATAATGTTATGGTGACTTGTTACTTTTCCATTTTTTTACCATAGACCTATTCCGGGTTGTTCTGCGTCACCGTGAACCCCTACAAGTGGCTTCCCGTCTACAACCCGGAGGTGGTGAACGCTTACCGGGGCAAGAAGCGCCAGGAGGCTCCACCACACATCTTCTCCATCTCTGATAACGCCTATCAGGCCATGTTGACCGGTGAGTTACTCCACTGCTAATGCGCTGCGTTCTGTGATTCCGTCTCCAATCCGTTTCCTAAAGCTTTGGAAGATGGAAAATGTCTCTTGATGTCTCATACGGCAATAACGCGGTCTCTTTCATATTTCCAGATCGTGAGAACCAGTCTATCCTGATCACGTACGTATCTTTTATTGATAAGTTTTTGATACCCATGATCTTAATGACTTGCTTATCGTTGCTGCGTAGAACGTTCATCCACTGATCCGCGTCTCCACGGCCTGGAGAGAAGCAGAATGTTTTATGCGCATCTCCTGCATGCGTACTTAGTACATCGGGGCCGATATCGGGGCCGATATCATTTGAAGGATTTGTGGATTAAAGTATCCAGCGCTCCTTTGAAAATCAAGAGTTTTTGTCTGTGTTCTGCAGCGGAGAATCCGGGGCCGGAAAGACCGTGAACACCAAGCGTGTCATCCAGTACTTTGCGACAATCGCAGCCGTCGGTGACAAGAAGAAGGAAGAGGCTTCAAAAAATAAGGTAGGAGACGGGGGTCTGGGGACTCGTCTTCTGCGATAAGATGGTTCAGCCGTCCTGCAGCCGTTCCGTTGTCTGCCGCGAGAGTACGGCCGCTACGTGGAGCCCAGACGTTAACCGGTTCATTTCTCACCGCAGGGCACCCTGGAGGATCAAATCATCCAGGCCAACCCTCTGCTGGAGGCCTTCGGTAACGCCAAGACCGTGAGGAACGACAACTCGTCCCGCTTCGTGAGTTACCTGTTTCTGTAGTCACCCTCCCCCAACATCCAGGTGGTGCCATAAGACATGATGTCCTTCTCAAAGCCCAACTCCAGTAACTGTCCATAAATGGCGGCGTTACTCACCATGCGCCAGCCTCGGTTAGACCGATCGGTAAAAGAGAGACTTCGGCCGGAAATACTAGCTATGGATACAGCGTTTAGGAGATCCGTTGGGGCAGAGAGAAGATTCTCTGAATTATTTTATGTGTCTATAAAACAAAAAAAATCTATAAAAGCAAAATGGATTTTTTTCTAAAATGCATTTAACGGATTCACCTTGCAGGGTAAATTCATTCGGATCCATTTCGGCACCACCGGGAAACTGTCCTCGGCAGACATTGAAACATGTAAGAGAAAAAAAACCAACCCTTTCCTACAGAAATGTTACGTTTTCCTTCATTGGGGCCTAAAGATTTACTTCAAGAATGATTTAATCGTGCAGGCGTTTGCCTTTTGATTTAGGAAGGAACTGTTTAATTGTCATGTGACACAAAGGCAGACATTGATAGGTTGTTGCCATAGAGCATAAAAAGTATATTACCTTGAGCTAAGCCAGATTCAGAACCGTCTCTTGCAATAATAACTAAAATGTTGTTTTATATTAATTTTGATGACCTTTTTTTGGGCAGATCTGCTGGAGAAGTCTAGGGTTACCTTCCAGCTGAAGGCCGAGAGGAGCTACCACATCTTCTACCAGATAATGTCCAACAAGAAGCCGGAACTCATCGGTACGAGTCCAATCTGTCGCGTTCCCGTAGGAACTGCAGAAATAGCTACTAATGGACTGGTCCAGGTTTCAGGGACATTCCATTGGTTGCTATGGTGATAAGACCGTTCTTGAAACTTTGCACCAGGTCTGCTCTTTGTACATAACTCCCAAAACGACCTTTTATCCGGCCAACTTAGAAAACAAAATGAGTTTTTCATAAGCTTTCGGCTTTTATTATAATGAGAGAAACGCCGAGTATTTCTCACCTTCTCAGAATTATCGTTGAGGAGTTCACGTGAGCTCCTCGTGCTTTTGTTGTAAAGAGCGATAACTCTTTAAAAAACGTCACAAGTGGACATTTTCATTCTTCAACCCTGTTCTTCTAACAGAAATGCTCCTGATCACGACCAACCCGTACGACTTTCCCTTCGTCAGCCAAGGTGAAATCGCGGTGGCGAGTATCGATGATTCAGATGAGCTGATGGCCACCGATGTAAGTCCTGGGTGGGAAAGAAGGAAAGCCCCAAAAAGGCCGCTCTTCCTGGTGCTTTTTGCTGCCCGTGGTGGCTCTTATGTGCATATTAACATGTTTTTTTTTAAGGGGATTTTTCTGAAGTAATTGAGATGTTTTTGTGAATCGGTCATACTCTATTCCACAGAGTGCCATTGATATCCTTGGCTTCACCTCAGATGAGAAGGTGGCTATTTACAAGCTGACGGGCGCCGTCATGCACTACGGCAACATGAGGTTCAAGCAGAAGCAGAGAGAGGAGCAGGCCGAGCCCGACGGCACAGAAGGTATGGAAATGCCAGCTGTGAGGCAGAGTTTAGCGTCTTATTTCCATCGTTGGCCTGACCTCCTGGAGTCCGAGTTGTCTCATGCTGACTCCGACTTCAACTAGCGTTCCAGAAGATAATTTTGCTCTCTGTATGTCATGGTGAAGACATCATGAGAACCATGATTTTTTCCTCTTTCTGCCCTCAGTTGCTGATAAGGCCGCTTACTTGATGAACCTTAACTCTTCGGATTTGCTTAAAGCTCTTTGCTACCCTCGAGTCAAGGTCGGAAATGAATATGTCACCAAAGGGCAGACAGTGCAGCAGGTAAGGGGCCTTGTAAATGGTGGATCACCGTGTGGACAAAGAAGCTGCCACCATCCCTCAGACACTTACCATCTCAACCAATATGTCCGTTGCTCACCATACCTTAAAGCCGTGAATTGTTTCATACCCAATATACCCGATATGAAACAAGAAGACAAACAGCAGTATTTTAATGGTTTGTGTCTTCCAGGTTTACAACAATGTCGGTGCTCTGGGCAAAGCCGTCTATGAGAAAATGTTCTTGTGGATGGTCACTCGTATTAACGAACAGCTGGACACAAAACAGCCACGTCAGTTCTTCATTGGTGTGTTGGATATCGCCGGATTCGAGATCTTCGATGTAATTTCCTTACTTTTTTTGCTTCCCGATCCCCATGCCTGGTAAAAAAAAAAAAAAAATGTACTTGGCATCCCTTACAAGTCATCGATGAAAGAATAGTGTATGTTAAGGTTTCGTCCACCAAAAGTTGTTGGTCACAAATGACCTTTTCAATCCTGTCAAATGATTAAAACCTGTGATCTGGTCCCATAATACGTTGTAAAATATTTGTAGCGATATAATAACTTTGCCAGACGTAATATCTCTCTGACTCGCCTCAACAGCTACTGAGGGCTCTCCAACCATAATCATTTGTCCAAGTATTTCTAGAACGTTTCAGAACATCAAATGTTCTAGGCACACCTTACAATGTACACCAGCGACAGTATATAGTGTGTTCTAGGTTACTTATCTACACTATGGTGAAAATATTTTTGGTGTCTCAGTACAACAGCCTGGAACAGCTCTGCATCAACTTCACCAACGAGAAGCTGCAGCAGTTCTTCAACCACCACATGTTCGTCTTGGAACAAGAGGAATATAAGAAGGAAGGGATCGAGTGGACGTTCATCGACTTCGGCATGGACCTGGCCGCCTGCATCGAGCTTATCGAGAAGGTAACGCACGCGTCTTCTATCGTTATTTCATTGGATACGGTGAAGATCTAAGTGGGTTCTTCACACTAAAACGTTCTAGATTAGTTTATGCTGCAGGCTTCGTAGGATCTCTTGAAATGTAGAGATGCTGACCTGCTTTCATCCCTGTGATTACCTCCAGCCGATGGGCATCTTCTCCATCCTTGAAGAGGAGTGCATGTTCCCCAAGGCAACAGACACTTCATTCAAGAACAAGCTTTACGACCAACATCTCGGCAAATCCAACAACTTCCAGAAACCGAAACCGGCCAAAGGCAAGGCAGAGGCTCACTTCTCCCTCGTCCACTACGCCGGGACGGTGGATTACAACATCTCTGGGTGGCTCGACAAGAATAAGGACCCGCTGAATGAAACCGTCATTGGGCTCTACCAGAAGTCTTCCATGAAAACACTGGCTCACCTGTTCTCTAGCTACTCGGCAACAGAAGCAGGTAATCCGCACTCACCTAGAGGAGAGGCGCATCCACCGAGGTGTTGGTGCAATAGAAACTGACATCAGTTATATGATATATGTCTGGCCCCCAGAGGGCCACATTACACACAGTAACAGGATAAAATAAGAAGATTTGTATAGGGGCTGTATCATAAATGGCCAAATATTTTTTTTATTTCTGTTTTTACAGAGGGGGGAGCCAAAAAGGGTGGCAAAAAGAAGGGTTCCTCTTTCCAGACCGTGTCCGCTCTGTTCAGGGTAAGCGCAACAAAGAATTCTGCCAACATAAAAGTGATTCCAGGTATTTGTATAATTCTGTAGCGAAGCTCTAAATATCGAGAGGACATCATGGCAGCCGGTTCTCACGCTGCTATCGCATTCACAACCAGGACTTCTCTCCATCTCTCTAACATGCTGAGACGGCAATGTGCCGAGAATCTCGGTTGCTGAGCGTCTGCTCTGTTTTATCTCGTGTTGCAGGAAAATTTGAACAAGCTGATGAGCAACCTTAGGACAACTCACCCCCATTTTGTCCGTTGCATTATTCCCAATGAGACCAAAACCCCAGGTGAGGATCTCAAACAGCAAAGAGTTTTATTAAAAATGTTTTAAGACGTTCATACTGTAAGACTTCTTCGGGCACTCGGCCTCTTCCTGTTTCCTGCGCCGGTTATAAAATGTTGCTACAATTCAATGAGCCTCCTCCGGGCGATAACTTTTTGAATATTTTTCTTTTAAGGGTCAATGGAACATGCGCTTGTGCTTCATCAGCTCAGGTGTAACGGGGTGCTGGAGGGCATCAGGATCTGCAGGAAAGGATTCCCCAGCAGGATCCTCTACGGTGACTTCAAACAGAGGTAGAGAGCGAGCGAGCGCGGTTCTGTCTTCATCTAAACTCATTCGCCAACTTCTTATGTAGCGATTTGTTATTTCCGGGAGGGTGGCGTTGGCTGGTGGCTTCACGCCAAGTTCTTTTTCTAGCCCCTTTTAGTAATTTCTTTTAGCTAATGTTGATCGAGTCCGTAGGGTGAGCAATCCAGAGGACCGTACATTTAACTAAAATATGTAACCTTTGTGTCGCTCAGATACAAGATCCTTAACGCCAGCGCCATCCCCGAGGGCCAGTTTATTGACAGCAAGAAGGCTTCAGAAAAACTTCTGGGATCTATTGATGTTGACCATACTCAGTACAAATTTGGGCACACCAAGGTATATTACACGCTAAATTATATTTGTAATTTTCACAGTATTTGTCATTCTGGTCGAAGTTTATGTATTATTTTATTACCCCCAAAGGTGTTCTTCAAAGCTGGTCTCCTGGGTACGCTGGAAGAGATGCGAGACGAACGCTTGGCACAAATCATCACTCGAACCCAAGCCAGGTGCAGAGGATACCTGATGAGGGTTGAGTTCCAGCGCATGATAGAGAGAAGGTATGAGTCAAGCGCAATCCTAATCTTCTGTACAAATTCTCAACTACTAAACCGTCTCAACGTCATCCATGTTTAGTAATTCCATTCATAACGGACTTTATTTTTCGTTCAGGAATCGGCGTATTTATTTATTTTACACAAATGCCCTAATTTTATCCGATTATATAACGTTTCCTCTCCAGGGAGTCCGTCTTCTCCATTCAGTACAATATCCGCGCCTTCATGAACGTCAAGCACTGGCCATGGATGAAGCTCTACTTCAAGATCAAGCCTCTCCTGAAGAGCGCCGAGTCCGAGAAGGAGATGCAAAACATGAAAGAAGAGTTTGCGAAGACAAAGGAAAGTCTGGCAAAGTCAGAAGCGAAAAGGAAGGAGCTGGAGGAGAAAATGGTTAAAATTCTCCAAGAGAAGAACGACCTCACTCTTCAAGTCCAGTCTGTGAGTCTCCACTCCATAAAATCCAGAACCCCCAAACTAGATGCAGCCTCCGTAGGTTATATTGCACAACTGCTTAGGAGGTTCCTGACCAGCGTAATATTAAGAATTATTGCTAGTCTGAAAATCCACAATATCTTTTACAACCTCTCCATGGTTTATTTGTATCCAGGAATCGGAGAACTTGATGGACGCGGAGGAAAGATGCGATCAATTAATTAAAACCAAAATCCAACTGGAGGCCAAAATCAAGGAGCTGAACGAGAGGCTGGAGGATGAGGAAGAATCAAACGCCGAGCTGACGGCCAAGAAGAGAAAGCTGGAGGACGAATGCTCCGAGCTAAAGAAAGACATCGACGACCTCGAGCTGACTTTGGCCAAGGTTGAGAAGGAGAAACACGCCACAGAGAACAAAGTAAGTAACTGTTCAATATCTTGTATTGTGAGTTGATGGTTACCATGGCAAAGAGCAAAAATGATGCCGCGTATGGAAAATCTAGATTAGGAACTGATATTTAAATTATGTGAAACATTTCCTCCAATTTTTGCTTTAAAGGTAAAAAACCTTACAGAAGAAATGGCGGTTTTGGATGAAAACATTGCTAAACTTACCAAGGAGAAGAAAGCCCTTCAAGAAGCCCACCAGCAGACTCTCGATGACCTGCAGGCAGAAGAAGACAAAGTGAATACCCTGACCAAAGCAAAGACCAAGCTGGAACAGCAAGTGGACGACGTGAGTGGAGATGTGTGAACGCTACGACTTACTCGAAAGATCTTAAACAACAAAAAATACTAATATGATTTATATCCATTTAGCTTGAGGGGTCTCTCGAACAAGAAAAGAAACTGCGCATGGATCTCGAAAGGTCCAAGAGGAAGCTTGAAGGGGATCTTAAATTAGCCCAGGAAACCATCATGGACCTTGAAAATGACAGACAGCAAATGGATGAGAAAATTAAGAAGTAGGTGTGCCGCGGTGACTCCAATCGCCTTGGTTTATGGCGATGACAGTGGGTTATTCTGGCCTAGGCCGACGGTTCCGGGGCAAGTAGCCCGACTGCCGCACAATTGAGGCTGTCGGTGTGCCATGTGAGATCGCCGTAGTAACTGGCACAGCCTCCATAGTGGACTTGCTCATGTCACACAGATCCCGGGGATCAGCATAGAGGACGGCAGCCACAGGGGTAAGCGGTAGAGGGAAGCTGGGATCAGGCCTAGGGCAGTGGCCGGCCAAGCTACAACTACTCCTTTACTCTTCGCTCAAAAAATAGTTACTGAAATAACAGATTGCAGATATATTTCTGTCGTACCTGATCTGTATCCCGTATCAGAGGGACTGACCTGCCGTATTTTACAAAACAGGAAGGATTTTGAAATCAGCCAATTTATGAGCAGAATCGAGGATGAGCAGGCACTTGGTGCTCAACTTCAGAAAAAGATTAAAGAATTACAGGTAAGGTTTGTATGACGTATTCTGTAATTTGATATTAGCCATTACAAAGACATTTTTACCAAGTGCTTATGTTTCTTCATCAAAACAGGCCCGTATCGAGGAACTGGAAGAGGAAATCGAGGCGGAACGGACTGCGAGAGCCAAGGCCGAGAAACAGCGCTCAGACCTCTCCAGGGAGCTCGAGGAGATCAGCGAGCGTCTGGAGGAAGCCGGTGGAGCAACCTCTGCTCAGATCGAGATGAACAAGAAGCGCGAGGCCGAGTTCCAGAAAATGCGCCGTGATCTGGAAGAGTCCACCCTACAACACGAAGCCACAGCGGCCGCTCTCCGAAAGAAGCACGCCGACAGCTCGGCGGAACTCGGAGAACAGATCGATAACCTCCAGCGTGTGAAGCAGAAGCTGGAAAAGGAGAAGAGCGAACTGAAGATGGAGATCGACGACCTGGCCAGCAACATGGAAACTGTATCAAAAGCCAAGGTATTTCTCCCAAATTCCAGAAAACCCAATAAAACGCGTCCGTCTGCCCGCCATTTGTGTAACTGGAAGCCAGAAATGTTCCGCTGCTTCTCTGGAGAATTCTTTGTATCGAGGCTCGGTTCGTGGAGTCAAACTTCTAAGATACTGATAATAATTGCTTAAATCCAGGCCAACTATGAGAAGATCTGCCGCACCCTCGAGGATCAGCTGAGTGAAGTGAAATCGAAGGAAGAGGAGCACCAGCGCCAGATCAATGAAATCAACACGCAAAGAGCGCGCCTGCAAACAGAAAACGGTAAATTCCGGTCACTTTCTCCGTTTCTCCTCAAAAAATAAACAAGCTAATAAATAATCAAACCAACCGCATGTATGGAGAGCTTCTGATACACGTATAGAAAATACATTCTGTTTAATTATAATATTTTTACTAATTGAATGTTTTTTTTCCAACAGGGGAATTCTCCCGACAGCTGGAAGAAAGAGACACCTTAATCTCCCAGCTGTCTCGCAGCAAACAAGCCTTTACCCAACAGATTGAGGAGCTGAAGAGACAGCTAGAAGAGGAGACTAAGGTATGCAGTCAGATGCCCGTATTTATATATACATTTATATCATTTATATGCCACAAACATCAAAAAGCAGCACTTATGTGTCTGATATTTAGTGTTTTTGGCAGTATGCCCCTGCGCTGTGTTTTTGGTCCTTCACAAAGTTACAAATAGTTTTTATATATTTGTTGTGGATACGGGTTACACTCAGACTGAGATGGTCTTTATTCCATAGGCCAAGAACGCCCTCGCTCATGGTCTACAATCTTCCCGCCATGACTGCGATCTGCTCAGGGAGCAATATGAAGAGGAGCAGGAAGCCAAGGCCGAGCTCCAGAGATCCCTGTCCAAAGCCAACGGAGAAGTCGCCCAATGGAGGACGAAATACGAGACGGACGCTATTCAGCGCACAGAGGAACTGGAGGAAGCCAAGTGAGTGAAATGAAAAGTAGAAGACTTTTGCTACCGTCCTATGCTTAGATGTATCGGTCTTTGGTGTTCTAAAGGAACAACTTGGCAATGAGTTTCAAAAACAGTGAACGATCTGTTGACCAGAAGCACCTTGGTCTCCTATTCGATATTCTTGCTTTTAAATGTCATGTTTTATGTTTCTCAAAACTAGGAAGAAACTTGCTCAACGTCTACAGGACGCAGAAGAGCAAATTGAGGCGGTGAATTCCAAATGTTCTTCGCTTGAAAAGACCAAAGTCAGACTGCAGAATGAAGTGGAGGATCTTATGGTGGACGTGGAAAGGTCGAATAGCGCCTGCGCCGCTCTGGATAAGAAACAAAAGAACTTTGACAAGGTATGAACTCCAATTTAGACCGATGGCGGTGATGGATACCTGGCCAACCCTGCCCAGAACTCTGTTCAAACCGCCATATCTGAAAAGCCTGGATCTTTAGGTTCTTGGAGACTAATGTGAGAACCACCTGACTAGCCTTATTTTCTAAATCTTTTTTTCAAACAATGGATCACATTATTTTATTATAGGATTCTATCTTTACCTGGAAATCCGGCAGGAAGTTCTCAAACAGTTTGCCAAATCAACATATAATGAACCGATAGGAAAATACCCCCAAGAAGTCCTCTTTGGCCATGTGCTACGTATAAAAAATATTTTTCTGGGTATTTACCATGATTTAAACTTTGAGGTTCCAAACAAATGTCTCTTCCCGTTTACTTGAGTAAGATGGTACCCCTTGTTCTAGATTCTTGCAGATTGGAAACAGAAGTATGAGGAGGCCCAAGCAGAATTGGAAGCTTCCCTGAAGGAAGCCCGATCTCTCAGCACAGAGTTATTCAAGATGAAGAATGCCTACGAGGAGTCTATGGATCACCTGGAGACCGTCAGGAGAGAGAATAAGAATCTACAACGTAAGTTCTTGAATTAAGATTGAATGGATACCAATGGAAATATAATGGACCAAAATGGTCCTTCAGGGACACCCAAATGGACGTCCATGTCTGTAAACTACATATGATTATAATTGATTTAAATGTTTTGGGGGGTTTATATCAGTTTCCAAACTTTTTTCTTAACAGAGGAGATTTCCGATCTTACGGAACAAGTATCTGAAAGCGCCAAGAGTCTGCATGAAGTGGAGAAGGCCAAAAAACAGATCGAGCAGGAGAAAAGTGAAATCCAGTCTGCCCTTGAAGAAGCAGAGGTATCCCAACATATGACGTGTGGTTAGAGTGAAGAACATGCTAATATTGAATTTTTATATGTTTTAATGTGGGATTTAATGTGGGATTTCGTCATTCTCTAGGCCTCCCTTGAACACGAAGAGGGTAAGATTCTCAGAATACAGCTCGAGCTCACCCAAGTGAAATCCGAAATCGACAGGAAGATTGCCGAGAAGGATGAAGAAATCGATCAGATGAAGAGAAACCATATAAGAGTGGTGGAGTCCATGCAGAGCTCACTCGACGCTGAAATCAGAAGCAGAAACGATGCCCTGAGGTTAAAGAAGAAAATGGAAGGAGATCTCAATGAAATGGAGATCCAGCTCAGCCATGCCAACCGCCAAGCCGCAGAATCTCAGAAGCAGTTGAGGAATGTCCAGGGAATACTTAAGGTAAATTGTGCCAACGCATCATCACGTGTAACGCAGCGGTGGGGCAGTTGATGGGCAGAGGTTAATCTGTATTCTCTTTCTACAGGATGTCCAAATCCACCTTGATGACTCTCTCAGGAGTCAAGAAGATCTGAAGGAACAGCTGGCCATTGTGGAGCGCAGAGCTAACCTGATGCAGGCTGAGATTGAGGAAATGAGGGCCGCTCTAGAACAAACAGAACGGAGCAGGAAGGTGGCTGAACAGGAACTGCTGGATGCCAGTGAACGCGTCCAACTCCTACACACTCAGGTAACGTGCTTCGGTCTATGTCCTCCTCCCAAATGGTGGTTTTTCAGATGTTTCCATATTTACTGACCACTGAATTGTGAACACACAGAACACAAGTTTGATAAACACCAAGAAGAAGCTGGAGACAGACATCGCTCAGTTGCAGTCAGAGGTGGAAGAGTCCATACAAGAAGCCCGCAACGCAGAAGAGAAAGCTAAGAAAGCAATCACTGACGTGAGTCCCTTCTCTATGCTCCTGACCTTGTTTTCAACGCAGCGGTTCATCCTGGCATGAAATCTAAAATGTTTAACCTCTAGGCTGCCATGATGGCCGAGGAGCTGAAGAAGGAGCAGGACACCAGCGCTCACCTCGAGAGGATGAAGAAGAACCTGGATCAGACTGTGAAGGATCTCCAGCACCGTCTGGATGAGGCAGAGCAGCTGGCGCTGAAAGGAGGCAAGAAACAGCTCCAGAAACTGGAGGCCAGGGTGAGGATTACAACACTCATTTCCTCGCGATGAGACCGTCACAGATGCATTCAAAAAATACTCTCCTCGCCCCCTGCTTCTCCCAAGCAGGGGGTCTAAATGAGGCTTATTTCATATTGTGGGAACCCCTAAAATCAATATTTATTGATTAACTCTGATCTCGATCATTGTTTCCAGGTCCGCGAACTGGAAAATGAAGTGGAGGCAGAACAGAAACGCAGCTCTGAAGCCATCAAAGGTGTCCGTAAATATGAGAGAAGAGTAAAGGAACTCACGTACCAGGTATTCAAACTCTTCCGTTTGCCACTAGGCTCAGATACTGAGTAGTAGATCCCTCTCGTGTCAGGGGCGCATGCTATTGGCTGGGGCTTAGTCTTTGATGGCGGTTAACAGATCACCATCTGCTTGTTTCTCTAGTCTGAAGAAGACAAGAAGAACGTCATGAGGCTGCAAGATCTGGTGGACAAACTTCAGATGAAAGTCAAGGCTTACAAGAGGCAGACCGAGGAGATTGTAAGTAATACTTCAGGCCGAAGGGGCAATATTTAATTATTTATATTAAGTTAACCCAGCAAATTAGGACGAAGCCTAAATTAGTTTTAGATCGATATTTTAAATCAGATTTCCAAAACTCCAAAACTTATTAAAGGTTCTTTTTCATGTTTCGGGCCTATCCATCTATTCAATAGATGTACCCCCCCCATGTCTACAGAGACACACGGCGAGGATATCTGTAAAAACCATCAAATGAGAAAGCAATCAGGCGATCTAGAAGGTGTATGAGGAAAAACATTGATCTAGAATGTTCCGGCCCAGCGACCCGGTGGGTTTCATGCCGTTAGCGGTTATCCGTTTCTTGTCGTTGCAGGAGGAGCAGTCTAACATGAATCTGACCAAATACCGCAAAGTTCAGCACGAGCTGGAAGAGGCCGAGGAACGCGCCGACATCGCAGAGTCTCAGGTCAACAAGCTCCGGGTGAAGACCCGCGAAGTCACCAAGATCGTGAAAAGCGAGGAATAGAGGAGTCCTGAGCCCCCAGGTGACCGTAGAGGGGCACAAAATGTGGCCCTCTCTCTGTCACGTGGCTCTTCGTAAAAAAGTCTTAAGTTTTCAGTAATAAAAATGTAGACCTTTGCAAGAACCCGAGTATCTCTGTTTTCATTTCTCTGTTTTCACAGTAAGACACAATTCTGGTGAGGGCTAAATCCCCCCCAAAAAAGTTAGGGAAGAAAAGTCTTTTAAAAAAGTTTTTCCGACTCGTGAACAACTTTTTGGTTGCAGAAAAAAATGGGGTGGTGTCTATAGAAGACCTGTCACAGGCGTAAACCAGCGAGCAGACCGAGACCCCCCCGAATACTGTAATTATCGCCAGACTTGGGTGTGGGCACCACTCTTCCTACTTTGCACCACAACTGATTCACCCTATCTTAAATATTTTGTGATGGACATGGGGACGGCCATTTGTGTTCTACTGGTAACCAGAACTTGGTGGTCCGGAGACACGACACTTGATGGTCCGGAGACACGACACTTGGTGGTCCGGAGACACGACACTTGGTGGTCCGGAGACACGACACTTGGTGGTCCGGAGACACGACACTTGGTGGTCCGGAGACACGACACTTGGTGGGGCTTGGTGTGTGGATTATAAACGAATGTTTTTTTTTTTGTCTGGATCTTATGATTTCTGTAATTTGTGATTATTGCAGTTTTTATAAAATGATCGGTAAGCTGCATCTGAAGCTGAAAATGCCGAAAGTGAGTGAGTTGGACGGATGTGAGTATCGGGGCTGGAAGGGTTTCCAGAACTATCCGACCCTTTGAGTGCTGGTGGCTTTACGGTCTTCCGTGTATGTGTTTATCACACGGGTCTGAGAAGGATCGGGTTATACGTTCTGACGTTTTGTATTTTCCGTGCACCGAGCTCGTTTAGGTATACGGGAAGATCGTGTCTCTTGGGCTTTCGTGGGGAGATGTGGTGGTAAATACCTCGGCCGGGGGCATTCAGGGGGAGATGTGGCTTCTGTGTAGGTTCCATGTCACGGGTTCATTAAATGCCCACTCAGGTCCACGGGGAACGATTTCTTATAGGGCCGGGACCGCTCGTCTCTCCTGGATTAGCGATTTCACTATCGTCCTGTTTAATCGCGTCACTTACTGTCACTTCTAGCAGCGAGCGCTCCGTCTTATATGATGGCTTAAATAAAATCTTTAAAGGCCACGGCTTTAATACGTCGGTGATCTCACCCCTGCTGGTGTCACTTTCTGGCCGCGCGTTCCCTGGTCAGGGTATCGTTACCAGATTATAGGTGTCAGATTGTGTACTATAAGTAGCTGTCTCTCTCTTATGGCCGTGTTAATCGGACCGGCTGGTGCTGCCTCACTCACACTCCCTGCCTTTACACGCACTAACCCTTTACACTCTCCCAATGTAATCTCCCTGTGCATCTGTTCTCCGTGGATACAGCCCTGTCATTGTGGGGGTCAGACAGCGTGGGGGGGGGGGCTGCCCTGTCATTGTGGGGGTCAGACAGTGACAGGGGGGGCTGCAGTGTCTGTGTGAATCAAAGTTCACCTTATTTGTATGTCTAATAACCTAAGATGTGTTATATATATATATGTGTATATGTGTGTGTGTGTGTATATATATATATGTATATGTGTGTGTGTGTATATATATATATATGCGTCCCTGTTTTGTTTGTCCAGTCCCACCCTCCGATGCCCCTCTTTTCTAGGAGGTTAGAATGTTTGCTGGGTATGAGGGGATCGCAGGGTTCCACAGCCATAAAAGCCCTGATAATGTGTATAGAAACAGCTTTATAAATTAAACGGGGTAAAGAAACACCAATATTCTTCTTTGAAATGCCCCGCCCACAGCTACACCCATAACCACACCCCCTGAAACAAAAGTAGCCCCTCTAGCCATGTGAGATGCTGGACTTTGCACCCGAACATTTACAGCTAAACGTTCTCATTCAAGGAAAAGACACCAGAACGCTTTTATAAAGATTTATTTATTTACAGATAAAACCATTTTACTCTGAAACGCCTACACAGTCCATAGCGTTGTACAAAGGGTAGAACACTTCATGATATCACAGGTGTAGAATCTGGCCGTAGGAGCTTACAATCCGTGATATCCGCCAGTGTGTATACTTGGTGGGGCGGTACATTGAGAGAGGTGTACACATCAGTAATACACAGTCCCTGGCCCACTGGGCTTACAATCTAAACAGGATATACATGACAGTTACAGAAAACCTGTTATTTTACACAAACTAGATTTACCAAAACATGTGAGACTGAAAACCCCCCAGTTTTAGTCCCAAGCTATAAATAACGCTACACTGTACCTCCACGGGGCCCGGCCCTCGGGAGCTGATCTCTGGATAACCCCCCAAAAATAACACCGTAAGCTATCCTTAAAGTGAGTTATTTAAAGCCCTGCATTTAAGGAACGACCCGCAATTCTTTACTTAATATCATAAAAAACATTTCTGTCCCCACAGGGAATGCACCCTGCGGGTGGTCTGGCTTCGTCTAGATACAGTAACTGATAGTATTATTATTAATACATTAAATATTAGTGTTATCTGGATACAGTAACTAATAGTATTATTATTAATACATTAAATATTAGTGTTATCTGGATACAGTAACTAATAGTATTATTATTAATACATTAAATATTAGTGTTATCTGGATACAGTAACTGATAGTATTATTACTAATACATTAAATATTAGTGTTATCTGGATACAGTAACTAATAGTATTATTACTAATACATTAAATATTAGTGTTATCTGGATACAGTAACTAATAGTATTATTATTAATACATTAAATATTAGTGTTATCTGGATACAGTAACTAATAGTATTATTACTAATACATTAAATATTAGTGTTATCTGGATACAGTAACTGATAGTATTATTAATACATTAAATATTAGTGTTATCTGGATACAGTAACTAATAGTATTATTATTAATACATTAAATATTAGTGTTATCTGGATACAGTAACTAATAGTATTATTATTAATACATTAAATATTAGTGTTATCTGGATACAGTAACTAATAGTATTATTATTAATACATTAAATATTAGTGTTATCTGGATACAGTAACTAATAGTATTATTATTAATACATTAAATATTAGTGTTATCTGGATACAGTAACTGATAGTATTATTAATACATTATATATTAATGTTATCTGGATAAGTAATAGTATTAAGTAAATATTAGTGTTACCGGGATACAGTTACTAATAGTATTATTATTAATACATTAAATATTAGTGTTATCTGGATACAGTAACTAATAGTATTATTAATACATTAAATATTAGTGTTATCTGGATACAGTAACTAATAGTATTATTAATACATTAAATATTAGTGTTATCTGGATACAGTAACTGATAGTATTACTAATACATTAAATATTAGTGTTATCTGGATACAATAATAATACTAATACATTAAATATTAGTGTTATCTGGATACAGTAACTGATAGTATTATTAATACATTAAATATTAATGTTATCTGGATAAGTAATAGTATTAAGTAAATATTAGTGTTACCGGAATACAGTTACTAATAGTATTATTATTAATACATTGAATATTAGTGCTATCTGGATAAGTAATAGTATTAAGTAAATATTAGTGTTACCGGAATACAGTAACTGATAGTATTATTATTAATACATTGAAAATTAGTGCTATCTAGATACAGTAGCTAATAGTATTAGTACATTAAATATTAGTGCTATCTGGATAAGTAATAGTATTAAGTAAATATTAGTGTTATCTGGATACAGTAACTGATAGTATTATTAATACATTAAATATTAGTGTTATCTGGATACAATAATAATACTAATACATTAAATATTAGTGTTATCTGGATACAGTAACTGATAGTATTATTAATACATTAAATATTAATGTTATCTGGATAAGTAATAGTATTAAGTAAATATTAGTGTTACCGGAATACAGTTACTAATAGTATTATTATTAATACATTAAATATTAGTGCTATCTGGATAAGTAATAGTATTAAGTAAATATTAGTGTTATCTGGATACAGTAACTGATAGTATTATTATTATTAATACATTGAAAATTAGTGCTATCTAGATACAGTAGCTAATAGTATTAGTACATTAAATATTAGTGCTATCTGGATAAGTAATAGTATTAAGTAAATATTAGTGTTATCGGGATACAGTAACTGATAGTATTACTAATACATTAAATATTAGTGTTATCTGGATACAGTAACTGATATTATTATTATTAATACATTAAATATTAGTGCTATCTGGATAAGTAATAGTATTAAGTAAATATTAGTGTTATCGGGATACAGTAACTGATATTATTATTATTAATACATTGAATATTAGTGCTATCTGGATAAGTAATAGTATTAAGTAAATATTAGTGTTATCGGGATACAGTAACTAATAGTATTATTAATACAGTAACTGATAGTATTACTAATACATTAAATATTAGTGCTATCTGGATAAGTAATAGTATTAAGTAAATATTAGTGTTATCGGGATACAGTAACTAATAGTATTATTAATACAGTAACTGATAGTATTACTAATACATTAAATATTAGTGCTATCTGGATAAGTAATAGTATTAAGTAAATATTAGTGTTATCGGGATACAGTAAGTAATACATATAATATTCTTTCAGGAAGCTCAGACTGCTGTAGCGTGTTTTCTTCATACATGTTGCTGCTGAACACACACCGGGGGTCACCGCGTGTCCTGGAAGAAAAATGGGAATTATTAGATTTTACGTTACGAGGAGAGAGTCGGAGAAATGATGGGGAAGCGGGGCGCCGGGAGCCCTTCCTGCAGGTCTGTACCGGAGACATATCTTGGGGTTTAAAAAGTATTGGTTTATGGGGGTCTTTCCGCGCTTTGGGTGTAGAAATCACGTCTTTTATTCGAGGGACGCTCCCTAATTAACGTCTAAATTAATATGTACCCCTCTATTACCCCTCAATAGTTTCTTTATCCTAAGCGGGCAGAGGGAAAGGTCTGCGTTACCAAAGGAGGTAGTTATTAAGCCACATTTGCCCCGGAGACTTTTTAGCTGGAGTTGATACCTTCTTATTGGGCCATCAAAGAAAAAGGTGGAAAGTTACTTGAGTTTTAAGAACCTCGGGGGTCTCTTCTTCCTGTGAGATCCTGAACATTTATGTAACTTTTTCTTAGAAGTAATTATTTGATATATAATTATAATATCCGCCTGTTAATGAGGTCATAGCGTGAACCCCAAACTCTTCTCCCCTCTCTAAAAGATCCTCGCAGGGAGTTCTGTGAATGGAGATAGAAGGGGTCCCGGTTACTGACCTTTCTCTCCGGCGTCTCGGGATTTCTTTCTATCGGGGCAGAGTCCGAGAGAGAGGAGAAGAGAGGGGACGAGTGTGTGTGTTTGGAGGAGAGAGGGAGGGAGCGAGACGGGAGGTAGAGGGCGAGGAGAGCGAGGGAGGGAGAGGGGAGCGAGACAGGCTG
This sequence comes from Spea bombifrons, assembly GCF_027358695.1. Classification (NCBI taxonomy): domain Eukaryota; kingdom Metazoa; phylum Chordata; class Amphibia; order Anura; family Pelobatidae; genus Spea; species Spea bombifrons. The sequence continues at coordinate 21,058,896 of NC_071099.1, forward strand.
TGTGAAGGAAGAGCATGTTCTGAGCGTGGAGCGTGTGTAACAGAACGATGCGTGTCCCTGACAGCAAACGCAGACACAGTGTCTAGGGCGATAGAATGTGCGTGGGCATGAAAGACCCCCAATGTGTGTTTGGTAACGAGAAGGGGGTAGTTATTCTACAATTCTCTGTGGGTGACTTGTGACGGGGCATTAACTCCTGAGAACGGGGTTCTCAGGAGTTAATTTAGGGGTTACCGTAGGGTTAAATCGGGGCCGTAAAATGTTTCCTCTCGCTCCATCTCACCTCGGTTAGTAAATGAACCCGGGTGCTGATAGCAGGTGCTGCGTCCTGAATACTTCAAATTATCAGCGCCCCGGAGATCAGGAGATGGGGGGGGGGCGAAAAAACCCTGAAAGAAAGAAAAAAATCAGAAATTATTAGAAGAGAAAAAAAACCATAATTAACAGGACTTTCCAATTAAAAATAAAGCTGTGATCATTAAATACGCAGATAATATAAAGATATAATAAATATGTTATAATTATACGTTAATTTAATGTGATAAAAATACTAACAGGCGTCTATTAAATCATCGGACTTGCGCGTCGTATTCAAGAAAATGCATTTTTTTAGAAATATAGCATTTAACAAAATAAATAACCCCTTTTTCTATCATTCCTAATATAATGTGCCCCGTTGCCTGGGAGATTTGTGGGGTAATTACCGAAGCCGAGGGTCTCGGTCGCGCTTCCAGGTCGCTTCCCTGACAAATTAACGGGACCTGAAACTCCATCCGAAACATGTTTTGTCCATATGGCGTGGGCCGGGCAGCCAATGACACGCAAAACGACCCCCCCCCCCCCCCGGAGGATCCTACAGCTGCGGCTTGATATAAAAATTTCCAAATATAGCGGGTGAATTTGCTGCATTAGCACATGTGGGGGTATAAAAGCAGTTTGGGACGCAGGATCCCCCTTATCCTTCACCGGCTCTGCATCGAGAGGTAAGTGGCTGTTGTGAGTCGGGGGGGGGTCCAATTTACCCCTGGATCGCCTCCTCTATATTTTGGTTACAAAGTTCCCGCAGGGTTTGGATTCATTTTATTGCATTTCCTTTTTTTATATAGATCGGGTTAGTTATCTCGCAGGTTGTGACTCCTTTTCATGCTTTAACCGCCGGAGTGAAGCCTCCGTTACCTGTATAGAAATTATCATTTCTGATAAATAAGTAAAAAAAAAAACCCCAAACTCTCACTTTTCCCATCGGTTAACCACTTTTTGCCCATCCCAAATATAATTGAGATATTTATGGCTTTATCAACACCCATCCAATCTTGTTTTTACAAAATGTCTTCCTCAAGGGTCGGCCATATTGTCCACATTGACCCATGTGCTATCACAACATGGCTGCCTCTTAAGGCAAGATGGAAACCAGTTTCCACTTGTGTTCTACGAGCTGCTTTTTTGTTTTTATGACGCTAATTTATGTCCATAGAGCAATAGTTTTTGGGTAACATAGAATGTTTGTTTTTCTTGTCTTACAGCTCCGTTTTCTCATCATTTTGAAGTTGTTACATCTTGAAGGAGCGTTCAAGGTAAAACGTCAGCTCGAAACGGGCGTACCGAACATTGTGAGATGTAGAAAAGGACATTTGTTGTTATTATCCGGGAAGGGGCTAATATTTACTACAGTCTTCTAGCTAGAAATCTAGAGATGAGATGGATTTAATTTTATGAAGAAATGTAACAATGTGGAGTAATTGCTGCTGTGTAATTAGTTATGTATGAGGTACCTGTACAGAGTATCTTCCTGGGCGAGGAGGTCCATGCGACGACCCGTGCCGTTGGGTCGGTGGACAGTCTAAGTCCCCTTACTCGAGATTAGGTGGACACCTCAGTATAGTCCTCACTGTGAAGATCCACGATAACCATAAAACTTCTAGAAATTCCAAGCTTTAATTACATGAATCTGTATTTGAAACGGTCACTCAGTAAACGTCTGTCTGTCCGCAGGAAGCCGTCCACCATGAGTAGTGACGCTGAAATGGCCGTTTTCGGGGAGGCCGCCCAATACCTCCGAAAATCGGAAAAGGAGAGGATTGAGGCCCAGAACCGACCGTTCGACGCCAAAACCTCTTACTTTGTGATAGACCCAAAGCAGATGTATGTGAAGGGTGTCATTCAGAGCCGAGAGGGCGGAAAAGTCACCGTCAAGAAAGAAGACAACACCGTAAGGAGGGGGTTTTACAACAAAAAAAGGGGGAAGAGTCGGCTTTCTAACTAGAGGCTGGAACTGACATCTAATAATCTTTGGTAATGTTTTGCAGACTGTAACAGTGAAGGACGATGAGGTTTTCCCCATGAACCCACCCAAGTATGATAAGATTGAAGACATGGCCATGATGACCCACCTGAACGAACCGTCCGTCCTGTATAACCTCAAAGAGCGTTACGCAGCCTGGATGATCTACGTAAGTTTAAGCTCCTGCGGAACCAATTTTGGCTTCTGTGTCGACAAAACGCAGAACTTCTCTAAGCAACTGCCCCGGGGCCAACATACAGGGTGGATTTATGCCTAATTACAGAAGACTTGTGTACGTGAATACAGGGTACACTACAATGGTTACGTTGCCATGCTGTCTGTTAAGCGTTATGACATGAGGCACATGCTGTGTAGACAACCCAGCTTCATTTGCATGAATAGTATATTTATTGATTATTAATATGTGAACTCATGTTGAGCCGTGTCATCTAGGAGAACGTTTCTCTGAACTTCCTATTAAGTGAGGTGGTTCTTCTTACTGTCCAACTATTCTCCTTATAGACCTATTCCGGGTTGTTCTGCGCCACCGTGAACCCCTACAAGTGGCTTCCCGTCTACAACCCGGAGGTGGTGAACGCTTACCGGGGCAAGAAGCGCCAGGAGGCTCCACCACACATCTTCTCCATCTCTGATAACGCCTATCAGGCCATGTTGACCGGTGAGTTATCCTATAATTGCAGTATCATCAGGCATCACAGCACCAGCTACATAGACAAACTAACTGTATAGTCTGGAATATTCCATATGTTTATATAACTGTACAATACAAGGCAAGTTATGTATAAAGAGCAGTTCCAGTCCTCGGTGCCAAGTGTAGACCCATCAGCCGGAACACGCCAATGGTCTTCATGATGAATGTTCCACATACAGAATGTTGCATAGGAATTGCTGTTTAGAAAAACGGCCCCAATGTGTCTTGGCTTATCCATTGATGGTGGGCGTCTTGGGTTTGGATAGCTGCAGGTAACGCTACTTACTGGATCTTTAGATGCTCAGTATAAGGGTTGGAGTTCAGGTTAATTTTATAATAATTGTTCTGCTAATCATGGAAATAAGACGCTTTTCTTTTGTTTTATTACAGATCGGGACAACCAGTCTATTTTGATCACGTACGTAAAGTTTGGATTTTTATTCTAACGATTCATCCGCGGCAGCATGTCATCCGCGGGGCTGTATAGAGCTGCAAGAGGGCCTACACAAGGGGTATTAGGGCAGCATGTCCCATGCTGGGGAAATGAACGGACCCGTCTTCACATTGTTCCATGCTGAGATAGTAAAGGGGTATCTTGTTGATATATGATATGATTTATCTGGACAGTTACTCAGAATTACTCTTGAGATCCTGAATTAACTTTTTCTAACAAGCGGATTTATAATAAACATAATTTAGGGAGATGCTTACTACGATGTGACAAGCCTATAAGAGAAAATGCACTTTATTCCCCAGCGGAGAATCCGGGGCTGGAAAGACCGTGAACACCAAGCGTGTCATCCAGTACTTTGCGACAATCGCAGCCGTCGGTGACAAGAAGAAGGAAGAGGCTTCAAAAAATAAGGTAGGAGACGGGGGTCTGGGGACTCGTCTTCTGCGATAAGATGGTTCAGCCGTTCTGCAGCCGTTCCGTTGTCTGCCGCGAGCGTACGGCCGCTACGTGGAGCCCAGACGTTAACCGGTTCATTTCTCACCGCAGGGCACCCTGGAGGATCAAATCATCCAGGCCAACCCTCTGCTGGAGGCCTTCGGTAACGCCAAGACCGTGAGGAACGACAACTCGTCCCGCTTCGTGAGTTACCAAACATTCACAAAAGCATGAAACCGGTCATATGCGGTGTCATACCTTCAATCAATACGTTTAATATGCGGACTACAATGATAATACTGCGGTCTTATCACCATAGCAACCAATAGAATTTTACTGTTGATTGGGACATTCCACTTGCTGCTATGGCAATAAGATCAGTTTTTAAACCTTGCAGCAGAATCAATTTTTATACATAAGCTGTAATATATTTAAATATTAACACACCTGAATATTCTCCGCAAATTAATATTAACGTATATATTTTTGTGCTTAGGGTAAATTTATCAGAATTCACTTCGGCACTACAGGAAAGCTGTCCTCTGCCGACATTGAAACATGTAAGTTTCACGCCGTCAATAAGGACTTGGGCATGTACGGTCGGCAGTGATAATGTGTCTTAATGCTTTGTGTTTACATCAACAGATCTTCTGGAAAAATCCAGAGTAACATTCCAGTTGTCTGCAGAGAGGAGCTACCACATCTTCTATCAGATCATGTCTAACAAGAAGCCGGAGCTGATCGGTAAGAGACACCGTTTGCTATTGGACACAATTCCTGCGCCGTGTCCCCTTTGACTCTTACATGTCGTCCTTCGGTGGTATCGCGATGATGGGAACTGTTTATATGATTACACTTTTTTGTTTATTATTAAGAAATCCTTCTGATCACTACCAACCCCTATGACTTCCCATTTGTGAGCCAAGGAGAGATCACCGTGGCAAGTATTGATGACCAGGAGGAGCTAATGGCTACCGACGTAAGTTTACATCCAATGTTTGGTAGATCCAGGCACACCTACTCATATGCCACTTGAATAACTGTTGTCTGATCCGTTGAAGTACACAAAGGTGTACATTAACATTGTGTTTGTTCTGCAGGAAGCCATTGATATCTTGGGCTTCACCCAAGACGAAAAGATTGGTATCTACAAGCTGACGGGCGCCGTCATGCACTACGGCAACATGAAGTTCAAGCAGAAGCAAAGAGAGGAGCAGGCTGAGCCCGATGGCACAGAAGGTGAGATGATGTATGATTCATGAATAGCTTTGTGAATGAAGGAGAGGTTCTCCCGATTTATATATCTGAGATTTGCAAGAATTTGTATACGTGAAGACCAGTTGGGCTACACAAGCCGTAAATCTGAGAGAAGGCAATGGTTTCTTCCTTCAAAAAGCACTGCTTACCATATTCTCTAACTATTTCACAGTGGCTGACAAGGCTGCCTACCTGATGGGTCTGAACTCGGCCGACCTGCTCAAGGCCTTGTGCTACCCCAGAGTCAAAGTCGGGAATGAATTTGTGACCAAAGGTCAAACCGTGCAACAGGTAATCCCAACGCAACATCTCCCTCCCTTACTGAAATCTGCTCAGCCCAAACCTGCTTTCTGAGTCTGGCTTCTAATGAGCTCTGAATTATTATTAATTAAAAGGTACACAACTCGGTTGGTGCCCTGGCCAAGTCTGTCTATGAGAAGATGTTCTTGTGGATGGTCATCCGTATCAACCAGCAGCTGGACACCAAGCAACCAAGACAACACTTCATCGGTGTCTTGGATATTGCCGGCTTTGAGATCTTCGACGTAAGTAACATCACAATAACAAAGAGATAACCCATAACCGGCATGGAAGGTGTATAATGTGACAATAAGTCTCTTATTTATCTGAACAATCTGGACTTTTCCAAAAACAGTACAACAGCCTGGAACAGCTGTGCATCAACTTCACCAACGAGAAGCTGCAGCAGTTCTTCAACCACCACATGTTCGTCTTGGAACAAGAGGAATATAAGAAGGAAGGGATCGAGTGGGAGTTCATCGACTTCGGCATGGACTTGGCCGCCTGCATCGAGCTTATTGAGAAGGTACTGCACAAATGCCAATGGAGTCCACACAATAAAGTCCCAGGGCAGATCCATTGCAAAATGAATTATGAAATTGTCATACAAGAAAAGCAAAATGACTTGGTTTATTATATAATCCACCCTTTTCAATGTCCATTTGCATTATCTATTATGATTTCTAGCCGATGGGCATCTTCTCCATCCTTGAAGAGGAGTGCATGTTCCCCAAGGCAACAGACACTTCATTCAAGAACAAGCTTTACGACCAACATCTCGGCAAATCCAACAACTTCCAGAAGCCAAAACCAGGCAAAGGCAAGCAAGAGGCTCACTTCTCCCTCGTCCACTACGCCGGCACGGTGGATTACAACATCTCTGGGTGGCTCGACAAGAATAAGGACCCGCTGAATGAAACCGTCATTGGGCTCTACCAGAAGGCTTCTGTGAAGCTTCTGTCATTCCTTTATTCTGCATATTCTGGGACAGACGCAGGTACTAAATCATGGTTGAGAGATAACGTTTTTACATCATCAGTATACCTGCCCCCCATCATCGCTCCCTAGTATTGTATACAATATTGAGGTTATTGCCACTGCTTTAAACATTTACTCTGTTGTAGATTCTGGTGGCAAGAAGGGTGGCAAGAAGAAGGGTTCCTCTTTCCAGACCGTGTCTGCTCTTTTCAGGGTAAAAAAACCTGTTCTGAGAGAATTCTACTCCTCATTTTACGTTCACGTTGTTATTAAGTGAAGGTGACATCTTCTGTATTTACATCTTACAGGAGAATCTGAACAAACTGATGAGCAACTTGAGGAGCACTCACCCTCACTTTGTACGTTGTCTGATTCCCAATGAGACGAAGACCCCCGGTGAGTTACGACAACCATGTCTAATGAAGAAACAGACATTTTCATAGTTTAGAAATCCCTAATATTGTAAAATATGTTCTGCTAATGAAAGCCTGCATTGTATTTGTTTCTCTTCAGGTACCATGGATCACTACCTGGTCATGCATCAGCTCAGGTGTAACGGGGTGCTGGAGGGCATCAGGATTTGCAGGAAAGGATTCCCCAGCAGAATCCTATACGGTGACTTCAAACAGCGGTACGGGTCATTCCTTCAGAGTCACCTATAACCAAATGTATGGTTTTGGTTAAAAGACCAACTTTGTTTTGACCAATTCTTGATGTTGCATCAAGAGATTTAAAATGACATTTGATTTACGGAGCACCGGCAGATTCTGTATTCTAAACAATAAATTATATAGATACAGACAGTAAATCAATTTATCTTTTTCTCTACAGTTACAAGGTTCTTAATGCCGCCGCTATTCCTGAGGGTCAATTCATTGACAGCAAGAAGGCCTCAGAGAAACTTCTGGGTTCTATTGATGTTGATCATACTCAGTACAAATTTGGGCACACCAAGGTATTGCCTCTTTAAATAAACTTTAAATTCAGAGTGTCAGTGTTGTAGATTTCCTAATTACACTGGACAATATCTTGGATTACAGGTTTTCTTCAAGGCTGGACTCTTGGGCACCCTTGAGGAGATGCGAGATGATAAGTTAGCTCAGCTGATCACTCGCACTCAAGCTATGTGCCGTGGGTTCCTTATGAGAGTGGAGTTCAGAAAGATGATGGAGAGGAGGTACTTTTCTTATGAGATGAATATCACATAGAAACACATCTTGGAGAGAATGCCGAATTAACATCCACTTAATTTTCTAGGGAGTCCGTCTTCTCCATTCAGTACAATATCCGCGCCTTCATGAACGTCAAGCACTGGCCATGGATGAAGCTCTACTTCAAGATCAAGCCTCTTCTGAAGAGCGCCGAGTCCGAGAAGGAGATGCAAAACATGAAGGAAGAGTTTGCGAAGACAAAAGAGCTTCTGGCAAAGTCAGAAGCTAAAAGGAAGGAGCTTGAGGAGAAAATGGTCTCTGTTCTTCAAGAGAAGAATGACCTACAGCTTCAAGTTACATCTGTGAGTGACCAAAATATTGTCTAAAGGAAGACAAACCTGAAAAATGTATTAGATGTGGCGCTTACCACGAATAGAGACACATAGGCTTTTATATTACTCCATATACTAAAAGAAAGAGAAATAATAAGACCTAGTGAAATATTAATCAATAAATATATGAGTAAAATATATTTACATAAATCTTCCACAGGAATCAGAAAATTTGGCAGATGCTGAAGAAAGATGCGAAGGGCTCATTAAAGCCAAGATTCAGCTTGAAGCAAAAGTCAAAGAGATCAACGAGAGGCTTGAAGATGAAGAGGAATCCAACGCCGAGCTGACGGCTAAGAAGAGGAAACTGGAGGACGAATGTTCTGAGCTGAAGAAAGACATCGACGACCTTGAGTTGACTTTGGCCAAGGTTGAGAAGGAGAAACATGCCACGGAGAACAAGGTAATTGGTCTTTGCCTGTTACACATACTTACACTTCTTTATATTATAACATTTCAGATAAATTCACCAAATTGCTATCTAAATATAGGTGAAAAATCTCACTGAGGAAATGGCTATTCTCGATGAGAACATCGCCAAACTGACTAAGGAGAAGAAAGCCCTTCAGGAAGCCCACCAGCAGACCTTGGATGACCTGCAAGCTGAAGAAGACAAAGTCAACACTCTCACCAAGGCCAAAGTTAAGCTGGAGCAACAAGTGGACGATGTACGTACATAGTTGTAACTTTACAGGAAATTAGGAGAATGAACTTGCATCTCTGTTAACTAATCCTCCTATCTTCCAACAGCTGGAAGGTTCTCTCGAGCAAGAGAAGAAGCTCCGCATGGATTTAGAGAGATCCAAGAGGAAGCTGGAGGGTGATCTGAAGCTGTCGCAGGAGACTACTATGGACTTGGAAAACGACAAACAACAACTGGATGAAAAAGTCAAAAAGTACGAAGTAACACCTTTTATAGAGAATACCTTTTGATGACCTGTCTAGCCCTAAATAGAATGAACTATTTGCCACAGCCACCTGAACCTGGTCTATATTAACATCACAGGTGGCTGTTGTCATGCAGCAACGTGCTTTTTCCTACATAATGATGTCATTAAACTCTCACAATTCTCTCTCTATGATAAACAAAATGAATGATGGGCGATTCTTTGAATACTTGTGTTTTAACAGGAAGGAATTTGAGATCAACCAACTGCAGAGCAAGATAGAGGACGAGCAGGCGCTGGCTGCCCAGCTACAGAAGAAAATTAAGGAGCTTCAGGTAAAATCATGGACTTCCAGTGACCAGACACTAAGCATTCCTTCAGAAAAGCTACAATAACCAGCTCAGGATTTGTACCAAAACACAAATCGTGTCCTCTAGATGTTCAATGCAAAAGATGTATGGCACCATCTACTGCCCAGAAATAGCAATACTCAATGGTGCAGATGGAGCTTCTGCTCGAGTCACTGCTGGCGGAGTAGATAATTGATAATGCTTCCTTTCTTTTTGTGTTAAATCTAGAATATGACTTAAATCGTTTGTTTGCCTTCCTGCTTCCTTATACCAGGTGTCCATATTTATAAACAAACTGTGAACTGTTGACTAAATAAGTTTCCATATTCAACTCTACAGGCCCGTATCGAGGAACTGGAAGAGGAAATCGAGGCGGAACGGGCAGCGAGAGCCAAGGCCGAGAAACAGCGCTCAGACCTCTCAAGGGAGCTCGAAGAGATCAGCGAGCGTCTGGAGGAAGCCGGTGGAGCAACCTCCACTCAGATTGAGATGAACAAGAAGCGCGAGGCTGAGTTCCAGAAAATGCGCCGTGATCTGGAAGAGGCCACCCTACAACACGAAGCCACATCCGCCGCTCTCCGAAAGAAGCACGCCGACAGCTCGGCGGAACTCGGAGAACAGATCGATAACCTCCAGCGTGTGAAGCAGAAGCTGGAAAAGGAGAAGAGCGAACTGAAGATGGAGATCGACGACCTGGCCAGCAACATGGAGTCTGTTTCCAAAGCCAAAGTGCGTACCAATCAAATATGTTCTATCGAGTAGGAAGAAGTCAGAGAGATAAGAGTAACATGACATATATAACGTGTTTATGTCTCATCGCAGGCAAATCTAGAGAAAATATGCAGAACATTAGAGGACCAATACAACGAAGTGAAGACTAAAGAAGATGAGCACATTAGAATAATAAATGACTTGAATGCCCAGAGAGCCCGTCTTCAAACAGAGAATGGTAATGATTAACGATAGGTAACAAACCTGTCTGGCTGATTAGCTTGTCCAGAACCATATATAAATATAGACGGGAAATGGATGTCCATATTGGGTTAAGAGAACATGAGTCTTTAGTAGATATTGTTTATTGGGCCACACAAGCTTTTGGGATCCCTGTTTGAAGAAGAAAGCTTATATGATTATACATAATGGCTCCAAAAAAAGGTATCAACATATATTTTTGGTCTAATTTTCTGTTTTTATCACACAGGTGAGTTCTCCCGCCAACTGGAGGAGAAAGAGTCCTTCATTTCTCAGCTGAGCAGAGCTAAACAGGCTTTCACGCAACAGACAGAAGAACTTAAGAGACATTTGGAAGAGGAGATAAAGGTATATACAACTCCTATGACATGGTTTCCATTAAAACTCTACATTTAACAATCTGACTTATGTTGTGTTACACTTATAAAGGCCAAGAACGCCCTCGCTCATGGTCTACAATCTGCCCGCCATGACTGCGATCTGCTCAGGGAGCAATATGAGGAGGAGCAGGAAGCCAAGGGGGAGCTCCAGAGAGCCCTGTCCAAAGCCAACGCAGAAGTCGCCCAATGGAGGACAAAATACGAGACGGACGCTATTCAGCGCACAGAGGAACTGGAGGAAGCCAAGTATGTGTACCATAAAAATCTAGGTTTGGACCTAATTGCTTAATCTAGTTGGTTTGCTTCCTCCTATTAGACCAGAAATTTCTGTACTGCCGCCCAAGGACATTCTGTATATTGAGAAGAACTATAGCTTGTGATTATATCATGAGATTACCTCCTGTCCTTTAATATAACAGGAAGAAACTTGCCCAGCGCCTCCAGGACGCTGAAGAACAAATTGAGGCCGTCAACTCCAAGTGTTCGTCTCTGGAGAAGACAAAACAGAGGCTCCAAGGAGAGGTGGAAGATCTGATGGTGGACGTAGAGCGCTCTAACTCTGCCTGCGCGGCCCTCGATAAGAAACAGAAAAACTTTGACAAGGTTTATATTTTCTGTAATTACTTATGTGAGGGACAGGCTGGGATGGGACAGTTAGAAAAAAAAATCTTCCTGTCATGCAACGTTATACTCGTTTGGACAGAAAGAGAAATTAAGGTGTCCACTGCAAATGGATGGTCACATCAACAAGCTGATCGTGATTAATTGCTGTCAATCATGGTATATCCTATCGTCCTCCAGGTCCTCCTGACCATAGAAATTAATGTAGTATCCACCCTTACCAATGGGTACAACTCATATTTATGCCTGTTCAATATGGAGGCCAATGGGCAATGTGATTGCTCACTTCCAAACATTATTATATCAGTGTTCTGCCCTTGTGGAGCCTTAGTAACACTCATATTGATAATAACATTGCTCAGGTCCTGGCTGAATGGAAGCAGAAGTACGAGGAAGCTCAGGCGGAGCTGGAGTCCTCTCAGAAGGAAGCTCGTTCTCTGAGCACAGAGGTCTTCAAGATGAAGAACTCCTATGAAGAAGTCTTGGATCAGCTGGAGACTATCAAGAGAGAGAATAAAAACCTCCAGAGTAAGTACAGAATGACCAGCTGATCCTGTGACTGCTTTCTCATTTATAAATGCTCTGTTAAAGCAGCAATATTTAAATTAATGGGGGTTTTTTTGTGTTTCGGTAGGCGAGATCTCAGACCTCACTGAACAAGTCGCAGAATCAGGCAAATCAATTCACGAGCTGGAAAAAGCCAAGAAACTGGTGGAGCAGGAAAAGTCTGACCTCCAGGCAGCTCTTGAAGAAGCAGAGGCAAGTAGAATGGTTTTACTTCTGACATGCAACGACCACCCCTGTTTGAATGAAAAAAGAGAACTTTTAAAATAATTTTTCCAAAATGTTTCTCATGTACAGGGCTCATTGGAACACGAAGAAGCAAAGATTATCCGTATCCAACTGGAGTTGACTCAGGTTAAATCTGAAATCGACAGAAAGTTGGCCGAGAAGGATGAAGAGATGGATCAAATAAAGAGGAACAGCCAGAGGGCTCTGGAGTCCATGCAGAGTTCTCTGGATGCCGAGATTAGGAGCAGGAATGATGCCCTCAGGCTAAAGAAGAAGATGGAGGGAGATCTTAATGAAATGGAGATCCAGCTCAGCCATGCCAACCGTCAGGCCGCAGAAGCCCAGAAGCAGCTCAGAAACGTGCAAGGACAACTTAAGGTATTCTGGTATAAAACAGCTCCCATGTGATGTTATGTCTCATGTGAAAACCAGCTCCATGACTACATAGCTTTTGTTCTATGCAGGACGCCCAACTGCACCTGGATGATGCTCTTAGATGCAGCGACGATCTAAAAGAACAGTTGGCCATTTCTGAAAGACGTAATAATCTCATGACTGCAGAAATCGAAGAGATTAGGTCTGCCCTGGAACAGACGGAGCGTTCTCGGAAAGTGGCAGAACACGAGCTTCTGGATACCTCTGAACGCGTCCAACTTCTCCACACCCAGGTGAGGATGGATCAAACATCGGTGGGGGTCACGTTTCTGACATACGACTTTATCGGGAAACCTATGATCTTATTGTAACCTTTATTCATCCAACAGAACACCAGCCTCATCAACACCAAGAAGAAACTAGAGTCGGATGTGTCTCAACTACAATCTGAAGTTGAGGAGGCCATTCAAGAGTCTAGAAATGCAGAAGAAAAGGCCAAGAAGGCAATAACAGACGTAAGTTTAGGCACCCTTTGTCTCACGCCTCACCTTGTTAACATAGATAGATGGACATGGCCTTTTGAAACATTTCTTGACTTCATTAGGCTGCCATGATGGCTGAAGAACTAAAGAAGGAGCAAGACACCAGCGCTCACCTCGAGAGGATGAAGAAGAACCTGGATCAGACCGTGAAGGATCTCCAGCACCGTCTGGATGAGGCCGAGCAGCTGGCGCTGAAAGGAGGCAAGAAACAGCTCCAGAAACTGGAGGCCAGGGTGAGTCTAGACTTCTATAAGGGCAATCTTTTTAAATTTACATCTTATAAATTAATCTAGAAAACCGAACAAATTACACTCATCACAAGAGATCTTAATACATAAGATGGATTTCGTTTATTATGGCAACACACAGTATTCTAGAGGTACGTCAAGCTCTTACCCACAGTGTTGCTTAATTTCATTCTGTATTTTTCCACCCCATGACGTAGGTGCGCGAACTGGAAAACGAACTGGAAGCCGAGCAGAAGAGATCAAGTGATGCTATCAAGGGTGTGCGCAAGTACGAGAGGCGGGTGAAGGAACTGAGTTACCAGGTGGGTTGAGCTCATCAAAAGGCTGGTAATAATGTAAAATACACGGACCGTAGGTTAGTCGCCTGAATTTTATACATGGATAAAGGAATTCCGCTCCATAACTTGTTTGCAAAATTCACAGACTGAAGAAGACAAGAAGAACGTGTTCAGGCTCCAGGACTTGGTAGACAAGTTGCAGCTGAAGGTGAAGGCGTACAAGAGGCAGGCGGAGGAGACCGTGAGTATTAAACTCTTCCCCCATCGGACCTTAGACCTTTCTCAAAACACCGCTACAATTCACAAAGTTAAACTTCCATTATGTGATATTCCTCCGGTTATCTCACGATCAAATAAATCGAGAAGTTTCTATTCTTTTAGCCTTCACCATAGTAACTGAAATGATGAATTAGTATCTATCCAAGCCCTTTACTCGTTATCCTCAAGACTGACGAAATAAATTACCTTAGTTTACAATCAGGAAGAGTATAATAAATTGGATCGCCGGCATTTCATGCTATAAATATTTACACATACAGCCCCAAAAGTATTTAATAAAATCGGAATTATCGTAATAAATGCTTAAGAATAATAATGTCCTGTTTCGTCCAATCAGTGGTTTTGGTTGCTAGAAATACTATCCAGGTTGTTTTGAGAACCCCGATATTTTAGAGTAAGTTACAGGCCTGATATGTACCCCAATCCGTCGGTTTCAGGAGGAACAATCCACCGTCCACCTCTCCAGATTCAGAAAGACCCAACACGAGCTGGAAGAAGCCGAGGAACGCGCGGATATCGCAGAATCACAAGTCAACAAACTGAGAGCCAAGAGCCGGGACATCGGCAAGGTAACCGCTCTCGATTAATAGCCACCATAGGGGGTAAAACACACCACAAAAAATGTGATCGAAAACGCATTGAACATTTATCATTTTAACAATAAACTGACTTTGTGAATGGGAAGAAACGGCCCAATCACATTTTACAAAGACAAAGCTCGCTCCTTACCACCTATTCAACATCTACAAACACATGACAGGCCAGTTAGGGCTAAAGGAACCGATAAACCCCCCCCCAAACATTGACCAAATAATTGAGACCACACCATATATGTTGGAAAAAATATTGTCCATAGCTTTATTATAACCACAGAATTAAATATAATATATATATATGACATAAACATATCAAAACATAACAATAAGTCATTGTCCAAACATGATAACAATGAAAACCCCTTACACATTCCCACCTGTCAAAACACATAGACAATGACCCCCAAGATAACAGATCTAACAATAAACATCACCATACCTTTTAAGGTACAATACCTTACCAAACCAACAGTAGGGGCAAACCGTGACACCCCTACACCCCCAGGTTCTGAGCCACAGACCAGCTCGAAACCTACCATACCAACCAACACCACCAACCAATAAACCAAAATTAACCGAAACATCCCAATTCTACCCCGCCTAACCAAACCGGCACCGCCGCTGTGACAAAGCGAAGCCAGAAGAAAAACCAAAATAGGGAGGGAGGGTGGGACAAAAGCAGGTAAGTGGCTCAAATTAAAAGTGACCGTTATCTAAAATGTCCGCCCATTTATAGCACCAGAAAGGCCCCACCTACTAAACCCTGCAACCAACCCCAAACCTAGTGGCATAACACAAGCCCTCCTCCTAGCTCTGTCAAGGCCTGCTCCGCTAAGCTGCGCTGCTCCTCTGGCCACAAAACGATCATTTTCTCGGATAAAAACCTATTTAATTAAATCGCCATGACGTTACCAATTCTTTTTTTTACCAATATCTTAATTGCTAAATAAAAATACATAGAATGTGCTTTTTAATGTATTTTGTTTTACTGATTATATATAACCGAGCTCGGAAGATATATGGCGGTATGGTAGCCAACCGACAAATGACAACAAACTATTTTACAGAAATCAGAGAATGCAGCCCCCGCACGCACCATTAACAATCCATTATTTCTATGATAAGTTATTTTCGCTACATTAAGAAGTACAACTTGACCCTTGCACTGCCCATACCCAGGAGGTCCCCCATTTCCTAAACCCCAAATAAAAGACAGACACCAGCAGGATTGGATTTAGAAAAGGCCGAGACATTTATTTAACAAATGTCTCGACATAACTTTATTTAACATCTTATAAATTATTGTAAAAAACACTTTAATAATAACTTCTGTATAAATACTATACAGTCTTCTGTACACCTGTGTACAAACAGCTGAGGGTTCCCAACCTAAACACAAAACAATGGCTTCACACTACCCCCTCCGCCGGATACCACAATCGCCCAAGCGACCGCGGGTCGGATAGGGGAGCTCCACCTTAACGCTTTGGTTAATCCTGTACAGGGAGGGCATTAACTCGAACCTCTAACCAAAACCATCAACTTGCCACTCCCATTATCATTCAAACTTCTCCAGGGAACTCCTCCGCCACAGCAAAGAAAACGGATCCCGCGAAAAAGAAAAAAGAGAGGGAAAGGGGGAAAGAAAACACAGAGCCAACATGGAAACACAAAGCCAAAAAACAAAAGGGGAGGGAGGGCGGGAAACTGCTCCTGTGGTGTTCAGTAATTGCCCCCTGCACGTGTGCTTAGAGGGGCTTTATAGCCCTGTCCCCTTCCCCCTACAGTCACGTTCCTTGTGACTTCCCCCTCGTTCCCTGTGCATTCTCACCTCCTGCTAACCCTTGCTGGGTTAACCCTTTCCTGCCCTAATACCGCGTGCACCGTCCTGTAGTGCTGGCAGGGTCATGTTCCTGGGTATACGCCTATGACTCCAGGGTTTCTTTCTTGTGGTTTCCGTGACGGCGCCACTAACGGACGCTCAATGTTTTTTTGTTAGCAGAAAGCAGAAGAGTAACGAGAAGACGGACGTCGCGGACGTTCATACAATATGGACTCTCCGTGTAACTGAAAGCCTTTGTATGTATGTAGCTTGTGTATAGATCAAAGTGCAATAATAAAAACCGCGCAGCTGCAACGCTACGTGTGACGTTTTATTTTATTTAAATGATTCCTCACTCTACGAGCGCGTTCATTCTCTTCCGCAACATAGTCAGATCCGGTGATACAGGGAATTAGCACCCCGATACGCAATTATGAATATATATGGCGATAGCAGCTGATAAAATGTATATAAACTTACAAAATACAAACACCGCTCTATAAAACAAAAAACACAACTACGTTCATACAAATAGATGTTAATACGCATTTTATAACGGGCAATCTGATTAAAAAAATACACAATTATTTAAAATGTTTTGGGGCCCTTGATGTCTAATGGGATATTTGCATCTCTTAAGTGACGCCTCCTGAAAGAGTTAATTATTTTAGAATCTAATGCTGAATTATTCCAGAGCAGAGGTTTTAACTTCCCTCGGCAGGCCAAGTTTTCTGGACCCCATCAGATGTAAGAATCCCCCCCCCCCGTGGATCTCGTTTAATTAGGATTATTATTGAATGATTTCTATAGCACCATCATATTCCGTAGGGCTGTACAATGGGTCAGCAGGACAGCTAGGAAATGCCATGCGGTGCCAGTTATCACCATAAGGTGTCCTCCAAAGACCGTCAATAGCGCTCTACACAACGCTCGGCGGGTAAATGGAGAGCCCGGACCCTCTCCCGGTGCAGAATGAAAGGGGCGATAAAAGACTATAAAGCGGAAGCTATTTTCACACAATCCGGACTATCAGAAAGTTATCGATGTCATCGGTCATAAATGTCAATTTAATACGGATAATACACTTTATTAAAAACGTTCCTAAAAACTGCCAACACGAGGCACACAAAGGATCGTCCAAAAACCGGCATCTCATTTAACCGCCTTATCGTTCATTACTGCTAATTAATAGAAAGACAATAAAAATGCTGATATTGGATTAAACTATAAGAGCAAAATAAGTAAAGCCGCGTCTCGGGGGAAATGATATATTTAACACCAAGAAAAGAAAAGTGTAAAACGAGACCAATCAGAGAAGAATGCGCTGCTCTATCCGGCGATTTAAATCATCGCAACGACGCCGAGATTTCCCGATTCACAATTCTCAAATCTTTAGCCGCCAGAAACAGAAAAACTCTCACGCGCGCGCACTCACATGCGCACACACTCGTCCTCACACGCGCACACACTCGTCCTCTCACGCGCACACACACTCACTCTCTCACTCTCACTGAACACACACTCGCACTCTCACTGAACACACACTCGCACTAGTGCTCTCACACACTCGCACTCTCACTAAACACACACTCGCACTCTCACTGAACACACACTTGCACTAGTGCTCTCACACACACGCACTCTCACTGAACACACTCGCACTCTCACTAAACACACACTCGCACTCTCACTGAACACACACTCACACTAGTGCTCTCACACACACGCACTCTCACTGAACACACACTCGCACTCTCACTAAACACACACTTGCACTCTCACTGAACACGCACTCGCACTGAACACACACTCGTGCTCGTCCTCTCACTGAACACACACTCCCACTCTCACTGAGCACACACTCGCACTCGTCCTCTCACTGAACACACAGCGGCTACAAAAATCCTAATTAACCAAGAAACTGTTTTCTTTAATAAATCGCCCTGTAAAAATGTCCACATTAAAGCAATACGCCAAAACATGAACGTTTTAAATGTCACCAAATCCACGTGAATCGCCAGACAATCTAACAGCGAATTTATAAAAGAAGTGGCTTTTCCACCATAACAAAATAACCCGTTTATCCTGCTCAGAACGCGGTCCCGGGGTGTAAAGCGGTCCCAGATTAATGCAAATTTACAGCCCGAGCCTTCAACGTTCATTGATCCGGGTAGGAAGTCGCTACAAACGCCAAAACGTCCCAATAAACGTATTCGCCCTCGTAAAACAAACATAAATTCTGATTCCTCAACGGTTTTCAGAGTTAAATACAGATTTATGCTACTTATATTATTATTTATCAAATATTTTCTAGGATTATTGGGAAAAATTCCCCCCCATCAGAAACAAAAAACATACAAAATTCACCAAAATTTGGACAACATTATTATAAGATTAGCATCTAAAAAATGGTTAATTAACAAATCGCTTTAATGAACGGACAGATTAATTAAAAAACCAAACTATTCCCACGATGTACAGATTATCAGGTAAACACGGAAATAAATCACTGAGGCTCATATAGAACGTATAAAAGCGTCAAACAATATACCACGAATCACCATTCTAAAATTCTACATGCAATGTTTTTCATGTTTTTGCTCCTCTTATTTTATATTGGAAAACCATGGATTTCAGCACTAAATATATATATATGTATTTATTTTATTTTATTTAAATTGAGATTATAAAATCGCAGGCTGTTTCCAAATAAATACCTAACATTTCTGGTACATATTTAACCCCCGCACTTAAAAAAATAAAAAATAAAAAGCTGCTTGAAATTGCTTTCACAAGAAATTATTCTGAAACAAATTGAATTATTTGGTCTATTTTGTCCAAATATTGAAAATGTAATTAATGAAACAAATTAAATTTCTTCGTGAGCTTCTTTCCTACTTTTTCTTTTTTTTTTTTTATACCAGTTGGCTCTGGAATTGGATTCTATCACACACTAAAACTTTTTAAATTCCTAAAGTAAAAAAATAAAAGATCGGTTTTCCCGTCGCATTTCACATAATATACATTTCGATGATTTCTCTGGCAAGCTTACCTCGTCCAGCGGGGAGACCTCGAGGGAATAACATTGTGTATCCAGACTTCTTATATACGGCGACGATTCGCAAATACAGCAATCTAGCCATCTATATTTGGGGAATATCACTAAAGGGACGCACCTGGGAATGTGCCGACGCGGCAGTCCCGCTGCTGTTGATCGCCGTCCGATTTGATGCGCTGGCAGTTAAGACGCAGACATATGGAGAATCGAAGCACATTCGAGAAGGCGACAAATTATATGTTACTAATGCGCGTTAAAACGGTTGGCGTGATGCAAAATGAGTTTATCGACGCTATTAAATCTCTAAAGGCTTTGGTGGGCTGAGTTACTGGGGGCCGGGGGGGCCACGATCTGAGCAAACAGACTGTATCACATAAAAAAAGTACAGTATTTGGTTAACCGCGCTCGTAGAGAGCTGCAGATGTATAGCCCTCAGGCACAACGCAGATATACGCGATAAATAATAGTAATATTATCCATAATAATAATAATATTAATATAAAAAGATTATTCTTCTCATCACACCGAGAGGCCGATATTAAAATGAGCTAATTTTCATATAATGAGAAATGCATCCTTTGCAGATAACCCTTTAACCCTTAAGATAACAAGGGGGTAAATACTGTAATGGCGCACAGGTGGAGAGGTGGCCAGTATGTGGCACCAAAGCCCACAATGAACTGGAAGCTACTGGTTTTAGTAACTGGAGGCAAACTTCCGAGCTGCTCGGTGAGAGCTTAATGATCTTGGCAGTAGACGTGGACGCTGGGCAGAGAGTTTTATACACGCCGGTCTGAAGTATGAAAGCAGGGGAGCGCCTGGCTTGGTAGCTCAGTGGAAAGATTATCACCATCTCTCCTGCTTGGCAATAACGCTTTCCAGATACAAAATACATAAATAAAACGACCCCCACGCGCGTCCCCATTTATCCCTGTCAGCCAGAGAGATTTAAAGAATATTTCATAAGAAGTAAATCGATGTAAAATGGCATTAGCATGTTTCCCTAGACTGGGGGAAGCAGTTTCCCTTTGCAACACTTACTTCCTGTTGGATCCTAACACCGCTTCCTGCTTGCTGCTCACTTAGGGAGTGCGTAAGGGCGATTACTTTGCACAGTTTACTGAAAAACAGCAAATAGTTTTTTGCCTATTGAGTGATGGTCTCCATATCACTTAGAGCATAGTGTTGACATGGAACAGATCACCAGTCGGAGAAGCCCGAGTGTTAGATTTCAGAAGCTCGTGTCCTGACTTAACCCACTTCCTGAAAAAGACATTTTAGATTCTAATGTAATGCATCATTTTCCATGTTTTTAATAAACACGTAAAAAAAAATCACAAATATATATATAAAAAAGTAAAAGATATCACCAGAAGAGTACAAACATAATATATTCATAAAGTCAAAATAAATGTAAATATGTTGCAATAAAATATCTATTTTTGTTATTTATAAAATACCAAAGACAGAGACAATCGAACATATTTAAGAAAAAAATAAAGTTTCTTAAGTTCCAACTTCAAGGTCAACAAGTACAATTAACACTTAAACCGATCTAATTCCGACTGCATGTTGGAGCCTATGTTTAGCAGATGTTAATTCGAACGCCCTTGACGAGTGACCCAACAGCACGGAGAAGCAAAACGCAAACCGGAAAAATTGAGAAAAAAAACCCCACGACACGACCACCAAGCCCATCCGCCGGCAGATCGGACCCCTTCACCCCATCTAGTCGGCCATCAAACCTTAATGAGTCCTTTGGTCTTCTTTTAGATTCAGGGTAACCGTTTTCCTGTCCTATTTGTGTTTAAATCCCCTAATGGAATTTTTAACAAATGTAGTTGGAAAAAAAAAAGTTGTCGATTCCGCAACAAAATTTGTTGGTAAAATCATAAACTAAAATAATATCTTTAATTCCTTCTCACATGGAATACTCGGCACCAGATGATCTCAGCGACGATTGTGGGGGCCGTCATTTATTTAAATCCTGATCTAACGGCATCTTAGAATTATAATATTGTGCATTATAATTTATTTCTTTCCTAGTCATAAAGGGAACAAATCTGAAAGCAAAATTAAAATTTGAACCCCTTATGGACAACGAGTTAAACCCATTAAATGACAATGCCTTGTGAGCCCGTACATGTACAATCTTTGTCGTGAAGGGGTTAATGAAACCAAAAATGTCACTAGTTACATATAAGAAAATCCATATATCCAAACACTGCTTGGTCTAGTGCCCAGTGGTGATTTTTGTTATTGCTTCCTAACAATTTAATTTAAAATTAGCTAATATTGTGAAAGTAAAGACTGAATAGCGCGGCGAATGGTGCGATGGGGTTGCATGTTCTAAACATCTTATCGTTTTTTTTCTGGGCGATTGCAGGCGAGATATTTTATACGTAGCAACTGTCAACACGCAGGCATCTGTTCCTCGGCAGCGGAAAACGATACCCTGAACGGAGCGTTAATAAATTTGGAGAAAACGTACACTGGAAATATTATGGAATTTCCTTCTCGTCCGCAGAAACATTCTATCGAGATTCAGTTCTGCTTGAAATCGCAGTTCTATATTGGGATCATCGACATAAAAACTTCACACAACAAAAATGGTTCCTCCATATGGCCGGGGGGTACCGGCCGTATCTCATATCATCCAGCGTTCGACGCGGGTGAAATTATAGCATCGACAAATTAGCAACCGAGGGCTCGTAATATTAATGCCCAAATAAAGGGGCCGATATTGCTGAATTAGCAGATGTTACGGTATAAATGCGATTAGGAATCAGAGAGCCTCTATCCTTCACTCGCTCTGCGTCTAGAGGTAAGTTAGTCCCACGGGGTCCGTGTCTCTTGAGGACCAGAAGACCAACAGCGCCAAAGTCTTTACATTTTTTTTTAAAAATTGTATTTATTTTTTAGGGTTTTTTTTTTTTTTTTTTTTACTTTTTTTTTTATTTAATTACATTTTTTTTTTTTTTTTTAAACAAAAATCCCAGTTTGGGAAATTCAAATTTAAAATTTGAATGATATTTTTTTTTTTGCAGGGAAATTAAGTTGGGGTAGGTAAAATAGTGTAATTTTAATATATTAAATATTCAAAGCTTAGATAGAAGACGATAATGTTTGAAGCGCCAAATCAGATCGAAGAATCGAATGATCGCCCCATTAAAAACCCATCCAAACGTAAAAATGTAAAATAGAAAGATGCGTAGATAAATTTTTTAGGTATATATGAAAGGGTTATTCTGGAACTCTAAACGTTTTGTGTTGGATTTCTGTGCAAAAAATGAATCTTTAAATTAAATTTTTTTTCAATCTTCAATTTTTTTTCAATCTTTAATTTCAGCTTTTCAAAAATATCCAGAAATGTAGTTTGAATTAGGTATATTTTTTTATATGTTATATTATACGCATGAAACGTGTTCGTCAGCAGCTGCGGCAGCTCTTTTCCCTTGGAGATCCAGCGAGATATCGGTGCGCTCAGGAACGCTAATAAAAATATTTAAGGATTAACACAATATTCATTCCAGCAACCGAGCCTTAGGCATTTTTATTTGGGGTTTTCAAATAATTAATTTTTACAACTGTCACCATTTTAATAAAATTAACACAACCTGTTTTTTTCCGCAGCTTTCTTCCTTTTTACATTTTTTCCACCTGGGAAGGATACTAAAGGTAAGTTGTCTGATGTATCCCACTAAAAAAAATGAATATCCTAAAAAACTGAATTTGTATTAATTTTCCATGGAACAAAAAAAGGATCTTTCTGTAAATTCAATATTATACGCTTAAATTACTATACATGTGACCCCAAAGTCCAGGACAATTTAACCGTTTGGGCCACAGTGGACTTAGAGAAAAATAATTTTAATTATTCTGAATGTGAAGAAGCTTTTCCGTGAGATCTTACTGTAGTAACATTTTGTAAATCTTGAATGTTTAACCTCTCTAATCAGCCATATGTTTTTAGGATCCATAGATTAACTTGCCGTGTAGTTTTATGGCAGCTCCGGGGTTAATCTCCGGGTTATTCTACTCATTTGCTCCTTTCTCTGCAGTAAAAACCAGCCATGGGGGACGGTGAGATGGCTGCATTTGGGGAGGCCGCCCAATTCCTCCGAAAATCGGAAAAGGAGAGGATTGAGGCCCAGAACCGACCGTTCGACGCCAAAACCTGCTACTTTGTGGTAGACCCAAAGCAGATGTATGTGAAGGGTGTCATTCAGAGCCGAGAGGGCGGAAAAGTCACCGTCAAGAAAGAAGACAACACCGTAAGGAAGGGGTTTTACAACAAAAAAGGGGGAAGAGTCGGCTTTCTAACTAGAGGCTGGAACTGACATCTAATAATCTTTGGTAATGTTTTGCAGACTGTAACAGTGAAGGACGATGAGGTTTTCCCCATGAACCCACCCAAGTATGATAAGATTGAAGACATGGCCATGATGACCCACCTGAACGAACCGTCCGTCCTGTATAACCTCAAAGAGCGTTACGCAGCCTGGATGATCTACGTAAGTTTAAGCTCCTGTGGAACCAATTTTGGCTTCTGTGTCGACAAAACGCAGAACTTCTCTAAGCAACTGCCCCGGGGCCAACATACAGGGTGGATTTATGCCTAATTACAGAAGACTTGTGTACGTGAATACAGGGTACACTACAATGGTTACGTTGCCATGCTGTCTGTTAAGCGTTAGGACATGAGGCACATGCTGTGTAGACAACCCAGCTTCATTTGCATGAATAGTATATTTGTTGATTATTATTTAAACTCATGTTGAGCCGTGTCATCTAGGAGAACGTTTCTCTGAACGTCCTATTAAGTGAGGTGGTTCTTCTTACTGTCCAACTATCCTCCTTATAGACCTATTCCGGGTTGTTCTGCGCCACCGTGAACCCCTACAAGTGGCTTCCCGTCTACAACCCGGAGGTGGTGAACGCTTACCGGGGCAAGAAGCGCCAGGAGGCTCCACCACACATCTTCTCCATCTCTGATAACGCCTATCAGGCCATGTTAACCGGTGAGCTTCTTCTGGACCTAACATTCTGGGCATATTTAATTTGTACTACTAAAAGGAAAAAATGCATAAGAAACATTGTTTGCTTATCTAATGTAATAACTAAAATAATATATATAGTCAAGTAAATACATAAATATAAGACATGCTCGAGAGACATCATTCTTTTTTTCCTTTTAAACAGATCGTGAGAATCAGTCCGTCCTGATTACGTAAGTGTAAACCTTTGACAATATCTGTAAATGTTACCAAATAGTTCCATAACGCAGAAATAGCCCTGATTTATTTTGAATGTATGGAAGCCTTCAAATAACTTGTATCCTTAAGGTGGGGCGCTGGTAATACAAGTAATCATCTAATTTCTTCCCTAGCGGAGAATCCGGGGCCGGAAAGACTGTGAACACGAAACGTGTCATCCAGTACTTTGCGACAATCGCAGCTACCGGAGACAAGAAGCAGAAAGAAGCCGAGAAGAGCAAGGTTGGTCTCCGAGACTTAAGCGCACCAGCAGAGCCCTAATGAATATCTTTCCATCATGGGTTATTATTCACTATAATGTCATATTGAGTGAAGGACAATCAAATCATCTGATCCCACCGGTTCATCCAAGCATTGTCACGGGCAGTTCAGCCTTTCAGCTGTGATATGTTTCCTCTAAGATCATAGTTCCACAAACAAACTTCAAAATATCATCTTTCTAGGGCACCCTGGAGGATCAAATCATCCAGGCCAACCCTCTGCTGGAGGCCTTCGGTAACGCCAAGACCGTGAGGAACGACAACTCGTCCCGCTTCGTAAGTTGGCTCCAACCGTCTGAATCAGACTGAGAACTCAGAGTGTTTCCTTTTGGAATACTTCAACGTAGGCAGCAGTAAGTGTTATTAATCACAAGTCATGGACTTTATTCATATTTTAAACCATAGGGTAAATTCATCAGGATCCACTTTGGAACCACCGGCAAACTGTCCTCTGCTGATATCGAAACATGTGAGTTTAATACGTAAGATTATGATGTAACCTGAAATATCACATGTCAAACATGTCAGTAATCCACATTCATTTGTTTAGATCTTCTGGAAAAATCTAGAGTAACATTCCAGTTATCAGCAGAGAGGAGCTACCACATCTTCTATCAGATCATGTCTAACAAGAAGCCGGAGCTGATCGGTAAGCACGCGTAGAAAAAGACCACTCTAAACGGAGCATTGTGCTGGCGGGACGCCAAGCTCAAGGAAACATCTAAAGATGACTATCCTTTTTTTAAAATTTCTTTAAACAGAACAGCTGCTGATTACAACCAACCCTTACGACTTCCCATTCATCAGCCAAGGTGAACTCACTGTGGCGAGCATTGATGACCAAGAGGAGCTGATAGCCACTGATGTAAGTCTTCGCTTACTCAGTTTTAGATACATTGTCCCTCAAACTGACCGTATATTCTGACTGGACACGTGCCTTCCATGCCATATGACGAAACATTGTGGTTTGCAGGAAGCCATTGACATCCTGGGGTTCAATTCAGATGAAAAAATTGGCATCTACAAGCTGACGGGCGCCGTCATGCACTACGGCAACATGAAGTTCAAGCAGAAGCAAAGAGAGGAGCAGGCTGAGCCCGACGGCACAGAAGGTGAGTCCACACACTATTCGCAGAATGGTCTTCAATAGATCAGCAATACATACAAAGTTAACCACGTGGGTTTGAGTTTTTGGCACTAGCCAAATATCACTTACTGAGAGAAGATGGTGGTTTCTTCCTTCAAGAGCACTGCTTACAATATTCTCAAACTGCTTGACAGTGGCTGACAAGATATCCTACCTGATGGGTCTGAACTCGGCCGACCTGCTCAAGGCCTTGTGCTACCCCAGAGTCAAAGTCGGGAATGAATTTGTGACCAAAGGTCAAACCGTGCAACAGGTAATCCCAACGCAACATCTCCCTCCCTTACTGAAATCTGCTCAGCCCAAACCTGCTTTCTGAGTCTGGCTTCTAATGAGCTCTGAATTATTATTAATTAAAAGGTAAACAACTCGGTTGGTGCCCTGGCCAAGTCTGTCTACGAGAAGATGTTCTTGTGGATGGTCATCCGTATCAACCAGCAGCTGGACACCAAGCAACCAAGACAACACTTCATCGGTGTCTTGGATATTGCCGGCTTTGAGATCTTCGACGTAAGTAACATCACAATAACAAAGAAATAACCCATAACCGACACAGAAGGTGTATAATGTGACATAAAATCTCTTATTTATCTGAACAATCTGGACTTTTCCAAAAACAGTTCAACAGCCTGGAACAGCTGTGCATCAACTTCACCAACGAGAAGCTGCAGCAGTTCTTCAACCACCACATGTTCGTCTTGGAACAAGAGGAATATAAGAAGGAAGGGATCGAGTGGGAGTTCATCGACTTCGGCATGGACTTGGCCGCCTGCATCGAGCTCATTGAGAAGGTACCGAATACATGTCAATACAAGTTGTAATTAGACATAAGAGAAAAATAGAAGCATTGGCTGTTACTGGAACCGTTTTATATTATGTTTCGTTTTGATGATATTCTGACGTATAGATATATAGCCAGCTTTCCAATTGTTTAACGTTTTCACTGTTTGCATGATAGCCAATGGGCATCTTCTCCATCCTTGAAGAGGAGTGCATGTTCCCCAAGGCAACAGACACTTCATTCACCAACAAACTCTATGACCAACATCTCGGCAAATCCAACAACTTCCAGAAGCCAAAACCAGGCAAAGGCAAGGCAGAGGCTCACTTCTCCCTCGTCCACTACGCCGGGACGGTGGATTACAACATCTCTGGGTGGCTCGACAAGAATAAGGACCCGCTGAATGAAACCGTCATTGGGCTCTACCAGAAGTCTTCTGTGAAGCTTCTGTCATTCCTTTATTCTGCATATTCTGCAACAGACGCAGGTACTAAATCATTGTTACAAAAAACTGTCTGCGCTTCTTACCCTAATAAAGTTGGCAACAAATATATAAAAATAATATAAATGAGAGGTTTTGGTTATATGAATTGGCCAATGTATACATTGTACAGCCAATACACTGTTTCTTGCTGCATGCTTACACCTGTTTGGTAGGCCTCGTATTATACATTTGTATTATTTGAGCCTGTGACTAGCTTAGCGCACCGACATTTTTTCTTTTCCCTGTTTGCACATATTTGAGGTTGTTGGCTCCTCATCAGTCTGGTTGCAGCTGGCTGTCCAGGGGTTAATAGGGAGGAGGTTTAATTGCACCTCCCCCAACACATTAATAAGGTTTTGGTAGCCGTATAAACTGCTTTGTGTGCCCCCTATGTAGGAGGTGAGAGTAGGTTCTCACCCTATTGAGAGTGCGCCTTGACGTGGCGGGTGAGCTTAATTATGCTTTGGCCAATTCATATAACCAAAACCTCTCATTTATATTATGTTTATATATTTGTTGCCAACTTTATTAGGGTAAGAAGCGCAGACAGTTTTTGTTTTTTGTATACATTGTACAGCCAATTCACTGTTTTTGCAGCATGCTTACACCTGTTTGGTAGGCCTCATATTATAAATTTGTATTATTTGAGCCTGAGACTAGCTTAGCGCACCGACATTTTTTCTTTTTTTTCTTTTCACTAAATCATTGTTAAGAGATGATGTAAAAACATAATTAATATACCTGCCTCCCCATCATATTCATTCAATGAGGTTATTGCCACTGCTTTAAACATTTACTCTGTTGTAGATTCTGGTGGCAAGAAGGGTGGCAAGAAGAAGGGTTCCTCTTTCCAGACCGTGTCTGCTCTTTTCAGGGTAAAAAAAACCTGTTCTGAGAGAATTCTACTCCTCATTTTAAGTTCATGTTGCTATTAGGTGAAGGTGACATCTTCTGTATTTACATCTTACAGGAGAATCTGAACAAACTGATGAGCAACCTGAGGAGCACTCACCCTCACTTTGTACGTTGTCTGATTCCCAATGAGACGAAGACCCCCGGTGAGTTACGACGACCATTTTTTTAAATTGAGGAAAGGTATCCATGGAATGGTCTAAGGTACTGATCACTATTATGACTGTTGATATATTTCTATTTAGGTATCATGGATCACTACCTGGTCATGCATCAGCTCAGGTGTAACGGGGTGCTGGAGGGCATCAGGATTTGCAGGAAAGGATTCCCCAGCAGGATCCTCTACGGTGACTTCAAACAGCGGTATGGGTCATTCCTTCATATAACCGATGTATTATTTATATTGTAGCAGTCTTGTGACTCATGTTACACCAAGGATTATATCAAATTAATCTTGGTTCCTCTACAGTTACAAGATCCTTAATGCCAGCGCTATCCCCGATGGTCAGTTCATTGATAGCAAGAAGGCTTCAGAGAAACTTCTGGGTTCTATTGATGTTGACCATACTCAGTACAAATTCGGTCACACTAAGGTAAGGCACGAGATTTACAAAATAGAAATATTATTTATAACTTGCTTACTAAATTATGTACTGACTGTGAAGAGATTCTTATTAATATTACAAAGCACATCACAGAATTACTGACAAAAATCTACAACAAACATTTTACCATTATTTCTAAAAAGGTCTTCTTCAAAGCCGGTCTTTTGGGTACCCTTGAGGAGATGCGAGATGAGAAGTTAGCTCAGCTGATCACTCGCACTCAGGCTATGTGCCGTGGGTTCCTGATGAGAGTGGAGTTCAAAAAGATGATGGAGAGGAGGTACTTTTCTTATGAGATGAATATCACATAGAAACACATCTAGGAGAGAATGCTGAATAAACTTTGATTTCATTTTCCAGGGAGTCCGTCTTCTGCATTCAGTACAACGTCCGCGCCTTCATGAACGTCAAGCACTGGCCATGGATGAAGCTCTACTTCAAGATCAAGCCTCTCCTGAAGAGCGCCGAGTCCGAGAAGGAGATGCAAAACATGAAGGAAGAGTTTGAGAAGACAAAAGAGCTTCTGGCAAAGTCAGAAGCTAAAAGGAAGGAGCTTGAGGAGAAAATGGTCTCCGTTCTTCAAGAGAAGAATGACCTACAGCTTCAAGTTACATCTGTGAGTTTGTTATCATGAGTAGATAATATTCCCCAACTGCTTTTTTTAAATAAATGTATACTATAATTTAGAAAAGTGCTGGAGACAGGTCCATTTCTCCATAAATGCTCCAATGACAGGCAGATTGCTATTAAATTCATCAGCCGAAAGTATCATTAAAAATAAGCAAAAAATAGTTACAGGAAAAACTTCAGCATAACGATTGTCCATTTACTTGTTGACTGCGCCATTCTTTTGGACAAACCTATAGTAATTCTGTAAATAAAATGTCTGCAGGAATCAGAAAATTTGTCAGATGCTGAAGAAAGATGCGAAGGCCTCATCAAAGCCAAGATTCAGCTTGAAGCAAAAGTCAAAGAGATCAATGAGAGGCTTGAAGAAGAAGAGGAATCCAACGCCGAGCTGACGGCTAAGAAGAGGAAACTGGAGGACGAATGTTCTGAACTGAAGAAAGACATCGACGACCTTGAGTTGACTTTGGCCAAGGTTGAGAAGGAGAAACACGCCACAGAGAACAAAGTAATGCATCTTCCTGGTTACATCTTAATATGCTAGATTCAAGGATCATTGTTTTATGTAATATAATATTTTAGGTTAAATTAATCTAAATGTCTTCTAACGTAGGTGAAAAATCTAACAGAAGAAATGGCTGTTTTGGACGAGAGCATCGCCAAACTGACCAAGGAGAAGAAAGCCCTTCAGGAAGCCCACCAGCAGACCTTGGATGACCTGCAAGCTGAAGAAGACAAAGTCAACACTCTCACCAAAGCCAAAACCAAGCTGGAGCAACAAGTGGATGATGTACGTACTTACATTGCAATATTCTAAACGGAATGTCCCAATTCTGCTGTATGATGCCACATGAGGAGTGTTCAGGTGGACAAAAGATCAAATCTAAGTCTTCTCTTTTGTATTTTAGCCTCACTGTAAATGCGGAAAATATAGGTGGTATGTGCAACCGTTAATGCATTAAATGTTCAATCTTCCAACAGCTGGAGGGTTCTCTCGAGCAAGAGAAGAAGCTTCGCATGGATTTAGAGAGAGCCAAGAGGAAGCTGGAGGGTGATCTGAAGCTGGCCCAGGAGTCTACTATGGACTTGGAAAACGACAAACAGCAACTGGATGAAAAAGTCAAAAAGTAAGAAAAGACCTTTATGTGCAGTGAATGCATAGAGACCACATGAGGCTCTTATGGTCAGAAAACAGGTGTCAAACGCCGTACATATATCCGAGTATAAATAAGGACATTATATGTAATAACTTCTTATTAAACAGGAAGGAATTTGAAGTCAACCAACTGCAAAGCAAGATTGAAGATGAACAAGCTGCCACTGCTCAGCTGCACAAGAAAATCAAAGAGCTTCAGGTTAAAAGCTTACAATGTTTATGGTAGATTTATAAATGATTTAGGACATCTATTAATCAGATTATTATGCATTTAGGCCCGTATCGAGGAACTGGAAGAGGAAATCGAGGCGGAACGGGCAGCGAGAGCCAAGGCCGAGAAACAGCGCTCAGACCTCTCCAGGGAGCTCGAGGAGATCAGCGAGCGTCTGGAGGAAGCCGGTGGAGCAACCTCTGCTCAGATCGAGATGAACAAGAAGCGCGAGGCCGAGTTCCAGAAAATGCGCCGTGATCTGGAAGAGGCCACCCTACAACACGAAGCCACAGCGGCCGCTCTCCGAAAGAAGCATGCCGACAGCTCGGCGGAACTCGGAGAACAGATCGATAACCTCCAGCGTGTGAAGCAGAAGCTGGAAAAGGAGAAGAGCGAGCTGAAGATGGAGATCGACGACCTGGCCAGCAACATGGAGTCTGTTTCCAAAGCCAGAGTGCGTAAAAATGACATAGAACAGATCAATTATCCTTCAACCCAGAAAAAGGCTAGTCCAAACTACTGACCTGTTTTTTTTTTTTTACTGTTCAATAGTCAAATTTTGAGAAAATGTGCAGAGCACTAGAGGACCAATACAATGAAGTGAAGACTAAGGAGGATGAGCACATTCGAGTCATTAACGACTTAAATGCTCAGAAAGCGCGTCTTCAAACAGAAAACGGTAATTGCTGTACTGCGCGTAATTCTATGGCGGTTGATGCATACCGGAGAGCGAATTAAATACTTTACTGTATTTTTTTTTTTTTTTTTTTTAGGTGAATACTCCCGGCAGCTGGAGGAAAAGGAATCTTTAATTTCTCAGCTTTCCAGAGGAAAACAGGCGTTCACTCAACAAACAGAGGAGCTGAAACGGCTCCTGGAAGAGGAAGTAAAGGTATTTTCAATTAGACAAAGACCACACACTAAATGACAACCATATAAGCAAAGATAATATTTTTCCCTATCATTGTTGAAATACTAATGCTAAATCAATGAATATTCATGAAGATAGTTCTAATGGTGCTATCACCCGCTAGGCCAAGAACGCCCTCGCTCATGGTCTCCAATCTGCCCGCCACGACTGCGATCTGCTCAGGGAGCAATATGAGGAGGAGCAGGAAGCCAAGGCCGAGCTCCAGAGAGCCCTGTCCAAGGCCAATGGAGAAGTCGCCCAATGGAGGACGAAATACGAGACGGACGCTATTCAGCGCACAGAGGAACTGGAGGAAGCCAAGTATGTGTACCATAAAAATCTAGGTTTGGATCTAATTGCTTAATCTAGTTGGTTTGCTTCCTCTTATTAGACCAGAAATTTCTGTACTGCCGCCCAAGGACATACTGTATATTGAGAAGAACTATAGCTTGTGATTATATCATGAGATTACCTCCTGTCCTTTAATATAACAGGAAGAAACTTGCCCAGCGCCTCCAGGACGCCGAAGAACAAATTGAGGCCGTCAACTCCAAGTGTGCGTCTCTGGAGAAGACAAAACAGAGGCTCCAAGGAGAGGTGGAAGATCTGATGGTGGACGTAGAGCGCTCTAACTCTGCCTGCGCGGCCCTCGATAAGAAACAGAGGAACTTTGACAAGGTTTGTCCGTAACACAAACACATAACCGTGAGTTAGTCAGGAACAAACGTGAGGTAGAGGGTGTCCTTAAAAGTTCCGTAATATAGATATTTTTTATGTAAAATCCCACTGACGCAAGGCACATGTGTATTCCTCATGGGCTTATTCCAGTTGTGCTGATCATGGGTTTTGTTGCTCAGGTCCTGGCTGAATGGAAGCAGAAGTACGAGGAAGCTCAGGCGGAGCTGGAGGCCTCTCTGAAGGAGGCTCGGGCTCTGGGCACCGAGGTCTTCAAGATGAAGAACTCCTATGAAGAAGCCTTGGATCATCTGGAGACTATCAAGAGAGAAAATAAGAACCTGCAACGTAAGTTTGGGAAAGATTAGCTAATGAGCTGTCTGCCTTTTTTTCAGGAACCACTTACTACCCATACTGCAGCTTGCATTGCAGCCTTAGAGAAGATCTAAAGGAAGATCATCTGCATTTTTACAATTTCATAATCCGTCTTTCATTTGTGTTCCAGATGAGATTTCTGACCTGACCGAACAAATTTCTGAGACAGGCAAAGCCATTCATGAAATTGAGAAGTCTAAGAAGCAGGTGGAACAGGAGAAATCTGATCTCCAGTCAGCCCTGGAAGAGGCAGAGGTAAGTGTAGCATTAAAAATGGTGAAGACACAAAAAGCACAGAATTATCCGGTATTTCTAAATATCAATATCCATCAAGGGCTCTCTGGAACACGAAGAGGCCAAGATCCTTCGTATCCAACTTGAGTTAAATCAAATCAAGTCTGAAGTGGACAGAAAAATTGCAGAGAAAGATGAAGAGATTGAACAGCTGAAGAGGAACAGTCAGAGGGCTCTGGAGTCCATGCAGAGTTCTCTGGATGCCGAGATTAGGAGCAGGAATGATGCCCTCAGGCTAAAGAAGAAGATGGAGGGAGATCTTAACGAAATGGAGATCCAGCTCAGCCATGCCAACCGTCAGGCCGCAGAAGCCCAGAAGCAGCTCAGAAACGTGCAAGGACAACTTAAGGTATTCTGGCAGAAAACACCTCACGTTGTAGCGCCTTATATCTAAACTGGTTTGATGACTTCATGACTTTTGTTGAATGCAGGATGCCCAACTGCACCTGGACGATTCTCAAAGGGCAAACGATGACCTGAAGGAACAGCTGGCCATCGTTGAAAGACGCAACAATCTCATGACTGCAGAAATCGAGGAGATTAGGTCTGCCCTGGAACAGACGGAGCGTTCTCGGAAGGTGGCAGAACACGAGCTTCTGGACGCCTCTGAACGCGTCCAACTTCTCCACTCCCAGGTGAGCGTCGCTCGATTGCATAGTCATGAATTACTATTAAAAAAAATAGTTTTGAGCCCTAAACAATTCTATTTTTTATTTTGTTTTAACCAAACAGAATACCAGCCTAATAAACACCAAAAAGAAGATTGAGTCTGATATAGCTCAACTTCAAAATGAGGTAGAAGAGGCTGTCCAGGAGGCAAGGAACGCAGATGAAAAAGCCAAGAAGGCAATTACAGATGTAAGTACAGCTTTTCTTTTAATCAAACGATATTAAATGTCTATTCAAAGAAGAGTTTAAATCCATAGATTTATATCTAGAACAAAACTATTTTCCTAATTTCTAACTATTCACTCAAAAAAAATGCTCTGTAGAATGTCTAATGGATTTTCTGGTGACTGTTTCATATACCAGGCTGCCATGATGGCCGAGGAGCTGAAGAAGGAGCAGGACACCAGCGCTCACCTCGAGAGGATGAAGAAGAACCTGGATCAGACCGTGAAGGATCTCCAGCACCGGCTGGATGAGGCCGAGCAGCTGGCGCTGAAAGGAGGCAAGAAACAGCTCCAGAAACTGGAGGCCAGGGTATGGATCAAATTTGTGGCTTATAAAACGTGGAATGTAGAAAAATAGTAAAATGGCTACTGAAGCTCGCGAATTGTATCAGATACTAGATTTTTTATTATCCTAGGTGCGTGAATTGGAAAATGAGCTTGAAGCTGAACAGAAGAGAGGCTCTGAAGCCATCAAGGGCGTGAGAAAGTATGAGAGAAGAGTCAAAGAACTGACCTACCAGGTACATAAGATCCAGCCTTCCATACATACACAACGCCTTTAGAAGCAATTGATCTGCCCTTGAACACTCACATGTTCTAATTTATTTCTTACAGTCTGAAGAAGACAAGAAGAACGTGTTTAGGTTGCAAGACTTAGTGGACAAATTGCAACTGAAGGTGAAGGCTTACAAGAGGCAGGCAGAGGAGTCGGTAAGTATCATATTTTGAGGTCTATTAACCCATTATTTATCTATTGCTTGGGAGATTAAGGCTCATATCGACATGAATGCCGTCAATCGTTCTGCTCTCCCCACTATCTCCTAGGAGGAACAAGCTAATGTCCACATGTCCAGATTCAGAAAGACTCAACATGAGCTGGAAGAGGCAGAGGAACGCGCGGATATCGCAGAATCGCAGGTCAACAAGCTGAGAGCCAAGAGCCGGGACATCGGCAAGGTGAGATGCTTTGTCTCGGATGTCTCCGATGGCTAACCCCAAACATCTGTCTATTTAATGCTTCTACCAGTCTCTGTAGGCTGGGGAGAGAGTGCAAACACCAAATGTTGTGTCGGATTTATTTTAACTCTATTTTTTATTTGTTTTTTCACTTTCAGAAAGTAGAAGAGTGAAGCGGATCGAGGTGGAGAGATTTACAAAGGATGTTCATAAAATATGTCCTGCTTTGTAAATAGGGAACACGCCATGTGGCATCCTAGGCTCTAGACGCAAATAAATTTCTAGCAGACGGTGTCCTTGGTGTCATGTCTTTTCTTCCAGTTTCTAAAGGGGTTCTAAGGGTTAGCACGCGGGGTAACATGGCTGCCCTCTGAGCACATGGGTGTTTAAAGTATCTGCACAAGGTTAAAGCCATCAGCAAGTCAAAAATCTGTTTCACTAAGAGCCTGTGGGGAATGTGAGCGTGATCAGGAGACTTCTCACGTGTTGGCGTGTGATCAGGAGACTTCTCACGTGTTGGCGTGTGATCAGGAGACTTCTCACATGTTGGTGTGTGATCAGGAGACTTCTCACGTGTTGGTGTGTGTGATCAGGAGACTTCTCACGTGTTGGTGTGTGATCAGGAGACTTCTCACATGTTGGTGTGTGATCAGGAGACTTCTCACGTGTTGGCGTGTGATCAGGAGACTTCTCATGTGTTGGCGTGTGATCAGGAGACTTCTCACGTGTTGGTGTGTGATCAGGAGACTTGTCACGTGTTGGCGTGTGATCAGGAGACTTCTCACGTGTTGGTGTGTGTGATCAGGAGACTTCTCACGTATTGGCGTGTGATCAGGAGACTTGTCACGTGTTGGCATGTGATCAGGAGACTTCTCACGTGTTGGCGTGTGATCAGGAGACTTCTCACGTGTTGGTGTGTGTGATCAGGAGACTTCTCACGTATTGGCGTGTGATCAGGAGACTTGTCACGTGTTGGCGTGTGATCAGGAGACTTCTCACGTGTTGGCGTGTGATCAGGAGACTTGTCACGTGTTGGTGTGTGATCAGGAGACTTCTCACGTGTTGGCGTGTGATCAGGAGACTTCTCACGTGTTGGCGTGTGATCAGGAGACTTCTCACGTGTTGGTGTGTGATCAGGAGACTTCTCACGTGTTGGTGTGTGATCAGGAGACTTCTCACGTGTTGGCGTGTGATCAGGAAACACACATGTAAAAAACAACTGTAACCGTTGGGCTGTTTACGTTCCTATATATATTCCTCTTTGGTGAGGACCTCTCTTTTCTTGTGGTCGCTCTCTGCTGATAATTGGGTGTCTCTTTCTGATATTGTCTGGTCCCTCACAGTGCTCTTTTCAGAGGCCCTACGGAAACCGCTCTGTCTGCACACCGACCTCGGTGTCTGCGGGAAATAAAATAATAGTAAAAACACGACTTTCACACCTTTTCAGCGCACGGTGTCCGCTCACACGTGACGTGTGATCTTCTAGAAGTTATTGTATTCCCATGTAAACAATCACAAGGAGTGTCGCACCTCACAATCAAATAGCGCGTGATGTCACTGAACAAATCCAGCTTTATTTCACATTACAAAAACATTCAAAAAAACGAATAATTTCTGGAACCACAGCCACGCCAGTGCAAATTCAGCTTCACCTTTAACCTGTGAGGGGACATGAAAACGCGCCGGGTTACCCAACCGCCACATACCCGATTCCCTGTCGCGTTATGAAGTCACAAAGTCTGAAGGACAAGCAGCCGGCCTCCAGCAGAGGCTTTACCCATGAAACCATGCGCAGAACAAGATGAGAAAAACTGAAGGCCGAACAAAGCTGCCTCCGTGCAAAAACACCAGATCTGTTAGATGAACGAATGCCCGCATTCTGGCACAAGAAAACATGCGCAATAGTCAACGGGACCAACACGTAGCAAAGCAAATCTAACAGCAGCCTTGATCCAACCAGACAGACTCTGTGCAGCAGGATTTTGGAATAAGACTCACCCTTTTTGGCTTTTTTTTTACCCTCATCGTTTTCACAGCTCGCTCCTCTTCCCACCGAAGTCCCGACTCTTGGCCCTGAGCTTGTTCGGTTGGGATTCGGCGATGTCCGCGCGTTCCTCGGCCTCGTCCAGGTCGTGCTGAAGTTTCCCCAGTTTGGAAAGATGAACGTTGGTTTGTTCTTCCTAAAAGGGAAACCACGCTGTCTTAAATATATACTGCTATATACTGCTTACACTTTATTGGAAACATTTCCTGTTGCCATAGCAGCATCAGTTTGTGAAGCACAGAATTCTTTTTCTTTTATTTCTTGACCTTTTCTAAAGGTTGGGGTTTGCAGTTGATTCTGATTCTGGATACACAACGAATGACTTAATTTGTGTTAATATGTTTTAGGATCTTTTGCCCTCTTGCCCTTCGACTGAAGCAGCTGGTTGGCCGATGTACGTCAATTTCCCCCAATACCTAGCGATTCTTTAGCCTGCCTCTTGTAAGATTTGACTTTTGCTTGTAATTTATCCACCAAGTCTTGCAGTCTCAAAACATTCTTCCGATCCTCTTCTGACTGCGAGAGGAGAGACAAACGAACGTCACCAGAATTTCCGGACGTACATATACGGCGTCGATCTTGGTGCGCAAGGAATTTCCGATGATGTTTTAGGAAACCTGACACGCAGATATGTCGCCACCCACCTGATACGTTAGTTCTTTGAGTTTTCTTTCCACTTTACGGAAACCTTTGACTTTTTCATTATTCTGTTTCTGTTCGGCCTCCAGCTCGTTTTCAAGTTCACGTACCTGAAACGATTACAAAATCTGCCCGAGAGCGGCTCTGAGCGCAGGTGGACAGAAGTTTAGGGTTAAAGATGCATCGGAGCGAATAGGAAAGGAGGCTGCATTACTGACGTCTTGGCTGGGACGTGAGGAACACTCACACTCTCAACGAACTCACCCTGGCCTCCAGTTTCTGGATTTGCTTTTTGCCTCCTTTCAGCGCCAGCTGCTCGGCCTCATCCAGGCGGTGCTGGAGATCCTTCACGGTCTCATCCAGGTTCTTCTTCATGCTCTCGAGGTGAGCACTGGTGTCCTGCACCTTCTTCAGCTCCTCGGACATCATGGCGCCCTTTACAAAGTGGAATAGAAATTCAATAATCCAAAAATTACCATTTATTTCCAGTTTAAGGTCGTTTCTCAGACCTTTGGAGGTGTTTAACTTGCACAACTCTCGGACCACCAATGGTTTACATCACAACAGGACACCTAAAGCAACATGAATCATTCAAAACACTTTCTTTAAAGCCTTTACTGTTACTTTTGGACAGGCGGGATAATAAGTCTAGAGAGCAAACATTAAATAAAGTACCAACGAGGCACCCCGGTGGGAGAGGCCATTAAATTTTGCAGCGTGTGAAATCTGCGCTCCGTACAGCACGTCCCAGACGACTTGGCGAGCGATACAAACATCCCGAGCGACGCGGTGGCAGGAGAAATGTAATACGCGCGGCCTCGGAGGGAACGCTCGACCCGCTAATGCTCTTCATAAATCCACAGAATGAGAGCAAACAGGACAAGGCCTGCGATGGGCTCCGATATGAAGGAAAAAAACCTTATTTTTTTCACAGCACTTAAAGCGGATTTGGTTTGTAAATTTGCGTGAAGCGGTTTTCATGTTTATTGTGTGATTCTCCCCCATTTTTTTCTGTGCAGCGAGGTTCTTGGGAAAGCCGTACGTTTGTTTCATAGATCGCACTCCCCAACATATAAACAGCTGACGTCAGTAATGGCTTTCTTGGCGTTTCCTTCGGCGTTTCTCCACCTCGGACTGAAGGTGGGATTCGTCACTTTCAGGCCGCTGTTCTACCATCCTTAAAAACAAAAATGTTTCATCAAATGCTTTTGGCGACTGACTTGAATCCTTAGCCGGCGCCGGGGACTGCTTCGAGGCCAACGTCATCCCCAGCCGCTGCGCGTAAAGCGGTCGTGCCATGGAAGGAGCCGTTAATGGTGTTAATAAGTGAAAGCACCTGCGTGTGTAAGAGCTGCACGCGTTAGCTGGCATCGAGGAGCTCCCGCTCCGCCAGTTTGCGAGCCTTTTCGTCAGCTCCTCAATCGCGGATTGTTGGAGGAGATTCCGGCGCTCGGCCAAACCTAGATTCTCCTTCAGATCTTCATTGGCACGAGTCAGGTCTGCAATCATCACCTGGTCTTCCCAACAGTAAAATAAATGCATCAAAATCAGGAAAATCACCCATGCAGGGTGGTATATACTATAGACAGAGGGTCACAGGCAGTCACAGAGGGCAAGCAAAGAAGGCTCAAGGAACAAGGTTTGGGGTCTTTAAACGGGACCTCACAGTGATATAGAACCCAAGCTGAAGGTCTGGAGAGGAACCGGTTGTCCCAATTTAAACGAAGCCATCCCTGACAGCAGGATGAACCTGACCACAAATAACAATCTCTTACTGGGTTATGAATAAATCACTCGATGGCATCCCATACCCAACGACTCACCGGCCTGAAGGGTGGGAACGAGGGCAGGCTTTTGGGGGAACGTATGGGTTAATATGGCTACATCCATGCTGGGGCACGACGAACCTTCGGCTGAGCCTGGACGCTTTTTAGTTGCTTCTGAGACTCTGCCAGTTGGCGGCTGGCATGACCCAGCCGAATCTCCATCTCATTAAGGTCTCCTTCCATCTTTTTCTTGGCACGGAGGGCATCTTTTCTGCTTCTGATTTCAGACTCAAGGGAGCTATTAAGGGCGTCAATCACTCTCTGGCTGTTGGGTTTAATCTGCTCGATTTCCTCATTCTTTTCCGCTACTTTTCTATCAACCTCTGATTTCACCTGGTTCAGCTCCAGCTCAATCCGCAGGACATTCGCGCCTTCGCGTTCCAGGCTTCCCTACATAAAACCACATCGTAAAAACACAACGCGCCGTTAAGAGGCTGACTAGAAAAGTCACATGGGTGGCCCTTGTGCGATGGGTTATGGGTGGCCCTTGTGCGATGGGTTATGGGTGGCCAGTGTGCGATGGGTAATGGGTGGCCCTTGTGCGATGGGTTATGGGTGGCCAGTGTACGATGGGTTATGGGTGGCCAGTGTACGATGGGTTATGGGTGGCTCTTGTGCGATGGGTTATGGGTGGCCCTTGTGCGATGGGTTATGGGTGGCCCTTGTGCGATGGGTTATGGGTGGCTCTTGTGCGATGGGTAATGAGTGGCCCTTGTGCGATGGGTTATGGGTGGCCAGTGTGCGATGGGTAATGGGTGGCCAGTGTGCGATGGGTAATGAGTGGCCAGTGTGCGATGGGTAATGGGTGGCCAGTGTGCGATGGGTTATGGGTGGCCCTTGTGCGATGGGTTATGGGTGGCCAGTGTGCGATGGGTTATGGGTGGCCCTTGTGCGATGGGTTATGGGTGGCCAGTGTACGATGGGTTATGGGTGGCTCTTGTGCGATGGGTTATGGGTGGCCCTTGTGCGATGGGTTATGGGTGGCCAGTGTGCGATGGGTTATGGGTGGCTCTTGTGTGATGGGTAATGAGTGGCCCTTGTGCGATGGGTTATGGGAGGCCAGTGTGCGATGGGTAATGGGTGGCCAGTGTACGATGGGTTATGGGTGGCTCTTGTGCGATGGGTTATGGGTGGCCAGTGTGCGATGGGTAATGAGTGGCCAGTGTGCGATGGGTAATGGGTGGCCAGTGTGCGATGGGTAATGAGTGGCCAGTGTGCGATGGGTAATGGGTGGCCAGTGTGTGATGGGTAATGGGTGGCCCTTGTGTGATGGGTAATGGGTGGCCATTGTGCGATGGGTTATGGGTGGCCCTTGTGCGATGGGTAATGAGTGGCCAGTGTGCGATGGGTAATGGGTGGCCAGTGTGTGATGGGTAATGGGTGGCCCTTGTGTGATGGGTAATGGGTGGCCATTGTGCGATGGGTTATGGGTGGCCCTTGTGCGATGGGTAATGGGTGGCCCTTGTGTGATGGGTTATGGGTGGCCAGTGTGCGATGGGTTATGTGTGGCCAGTGTGCGATGGGTTATGGGAGGCCAGTGTGCGATGGGTAATGGGTGGCCAGTGTACGATGGGTTATGGGTGGCTCTTGTGCGATGGGTTATGGGTGGCCAGTGTGCGATGGGTAATGAGTGGCCAGTGTGCGATGGGTAATGGGTGGCCAGTGTGCGATGGGTAATGAGTGGCCAGTGTGCGATGGGTAATGGGTGGCCAGTGTGTGATGGGTAATGGGTGGCCCTTGTGTGATGGGTAATGGGTGGCCATTGTGCGATGGGTTATGGGTGGCCCTTGTGCGATGGGTAATGAGTGGCCAGTGTGCGATGGGTAATGGGTGGCCAGTGTGTGATGGGTAATGGGTGGCCCTTGTGTGATGGGTAATGGGTGGCCATTGTGCGATGGGTTATGGGTGGCCCTTGTGCGATGGGTAATGGGTGGCCCTTGTGTGATGGGTTATGGGTGGCCAGTGTGCGACCAGTAACGACCTGCAAGCAAAACCGCCTTTACTGTATAAATCTCTACCACTTCTGCTGGAAGGCTATTCCATGCATCTACTACCCTTTTAGTAAAGTACAATTTCCTGATGTTAAACCTTTGGCCCTCTAGCTTAAGACTATGTCCTCTAGTTGTTCCGGTTTTCCTCTTTTCAATAAATTATCTTTGTTTATCGTGTTCATTTCCTTTAAGTATTTAAATGTTTCCATGGAACCTTAATCAGTCGTTGGTCTCGTCTTAGATTCGGGAGCCGTATGTCTATCCCATGCATGTTTAATACCCCTCACTGTATTACCCTCTACCACTTCTGCTGGGAGGCTGTTCCACTGATCTACCACCTTCAATCTGTGGCGTTCAGGCTGGAATTGCTTATAACGGACTGATTATATTTTTCTTCCTGTGACTAACATCGGAGCTGTTTTTGGGGAATGCCGTAGGGGGGTCCGGCAGGGACAGGTTTTTCAGGAGCTGGCGCCTCCCTCGCTCGGTTACATTCCCAGAATGGTGCTAAAGTCGGTATTAATAGGGCTGGCACATGGAGCGCCAACGTACGGGGCCTGCCAGTCCCAAACCGGGGTATTTATTACCAGATCCAGTTACGCTCTCAGAGCCAGGAGCCCAGTAAGCAACCTGCCTCTAGGAGGGGTATCTTCCGTGTAAACGGCCCCCCTGGACGGGATTCCAGCAATCAGTGGGGGATTATCAGCACGGTCTCAGGGGAGCCAGCTCCGAGCCAGCTGTCCGTATAAAGAGGACATGAAGCCCCCTAAAGCCAGCCCAAGCCTTCCAGATCTCTGGACTATGCGGCCCCCTAAAGCCAGACCCGGGGTTGTGAGATCAGCGAAGGAATCGGCTCCAGATTCGTTTTCTAGAAGAGAATCCAGAAAGTTTCCTCCAATCCAAATATTTCTCATTTAGGTGCTAAAGCCATGTTTATTAAAACAAAAATGGAGCAGATCTGGTTTCCACGGTGACCGCCCCGCTTTGCTCCAGATCCGGCTTTAGAAGTTCTGAACACGCGGGGAAGAGACAGATCGGGGCGGCAGCTGCAGCGATTACCCCATAAGCTCTTCCTCGACGCGCTCGCCAGGAGCTGCATTAGCGCTTATCATCATCTACACTAAAGCGTCAGCGAGCAGCCAAGAGTGGCTTCTGTCACAACGCTTTGTATTAATCACGGCCTGATTTATGTGGGTTTATTTAGGAAGTTAATGGGAACTTCAGCTTTAGAGTATTTCCTAACATTTACAAAAATGTCACATTTTTTCTTACAAATCTCAACATAAGTGAGGAAAACAAAAGCCCCGAGTTTAGTCTTCTGTCTTCCACAAAGGTTCCTGAGAAACCCCCCAAAAATAACAAATACCCCATTTAAATGCAATTTAAGAAGGCAACGGGAAATTCAAAGCATGTAGAAAAAGAATAATGGGGTTTATTTACCCCGTTTAATTCACAAAGCCGCTTCTATACACATTATTGAGGCTTTAAGGGCTGTAGAACCCGGTGATGCCCCAAACCCAGCTCCTAGAAAAGAAGAGCATCAGGGGAGGAAAAAGGGACATAGAGGTTTGGTAGAGAGACTGGCACAGCTAAACAGGGCCACATGGGTGGTGTCATGATCCTACCCAGGCCGCGGAGCTGCATATCTCACTCTTGTTAGTTTCTCTGTTTTGCTTCACTCCGTTCCTGGATTTCCGTTTGCTCTGTTCTGATCTCCCATTCCTTGTTTCCAGTCCTGCTCTTTGCGTCAGCTCTGTTTCCTTTATAAGGTGCACCCCTCCCGCGTGTTCTGTTTGTCTGTCTGCTGTCCGCAGGTATGTCTCTCTGATACGTGTTTGGAGTGTTTAGTGCCGCTGTCAGCAGGGATTAGCGTTAGGCCGCACCGTCATTGGAGTGCTTTGGCGTAGTGGTGGGCTAAAGATACTATGGCCATAAGATGTGACGGGATCTCCAATAGTTATCTTATAGTCCTGTATTTATGTGTGTGTCCTGCCCTGTATCCCCGGCAGCGGGGTGTCCTGCCCTGTATCCCCGGCAGCGGGGTGCCCTGTCCTGTATCCCCGGCAGCGGGGTGCCCTGTCTTGTATCGCCGCCAGCGGGGTGCCCTGTCTTGTATCGCCGGCAGCGGGGTGCCCTGTCTTGTATCGCCGGCAGCGGGGTGTCCTGTCCTGTATCGCCGGCAGCGGGGTGCCCTGTCCTGTATCCCCGGCAGCGGGGTGTCCTGCCCTGTATCCCCGGCAGCGGGGTGCCCTGTCCTGTATCCCCGGCAGCGGGGTGCCCTGTCCTGTATCGCCGCCAGCGGGGTGCCCTGTCTTGTATCGCCGCCAGCGGGGTGCCCTGTCTTGTATCGCCGGCAGCGGGGTGCCCTGTCTTGTATCGCCGGCAGCGGGGTGCCCTGTCTTGTATCGCCGGCAGCGGGGTGTCCTGTCTTGTATCGCCGGCAGCGGGGTGTCCTGTCTTGTATCGCCGGCAGCGGGGTGTCCTGTCTTGTATCGCCGGCAGCGGGGTGTCCTGTCTTGTATCGCCGGCAGCGGGGTGTCCTGTCTTGTATCGCCGGCAGCGGGGTGTCCTGTCTTGTATCGCCGGCAGCGGGGTGTCCTGTCTTGTTCCCTGTTGTGCCCTGTAACGTGTATATCTTGTCTGGTTATGTTTATTCCTTGTCTTGTTCGCTGTTGTGCCCTGTAACATGTATATCTTGTCTGGTTATGTTTATTCTGTGTCTTGTTCGCTGTAGTGCCCTGTAACATGTATATCTTGTCTGGTTATGTTTATTCTGTGTCTTGTTCGCTGTAGTGCCCTGTAACATGTATATCTTGTCTGGTTATGTTTCTTGCCCGGTCTCCCTATGTTTCAGCAATATACTCTGCTTAGCTTCCGCACTCCCAGCCTGCAGCATCCCGCACATGAGTCTTGTGCTATGTCTCATGCCTGTTCCAGGGTGCCTGCAGGATTTCACTTTGTTCTGGACTACGTCCGCTGGTATATCTGGCTGCACAGCCCTAGATACTCAACACCCGGGTGAGTGCGGTCGCCCCGCACCAGGCCCTGTCCATCTCTGCGACCGCGCAATGACTCCTGAACGCCATCTTTGGGCGCGCTGGGTCCTTTCAGTCATCAGCATGGACCGGGTTCCTTACAGGTCGTCTGTATAATAAACCTTATGGGCGGATTCACGGCGAGTGAATTCATTCGCTGTTCATTGCTGCCCCCAGGTGGACATTTAGTGTTCTGCACCCGGATCAGAACTTATGTACTGAGATGAGGAACACGGAGCGTCAAAGTACAGCAGACGGCGGTGATTGTTTAATATAAAAAAATACCACCTGCTTCACGGCGCTCTCCGCGAAGATCGGGCGGAACGAAGAGGAGGGTAGCGAGCGGACGCGGCGAAGGCTTCAACCTCTGAAAAAGGAATATTCAGTATTATAGCTCAGCTACGCGGGAGTCAATATTCACTAAACAAGGTATCGCGGCTGCTTTTGATCATTAAGTGCAACTCTGAAAAAGCGATTCCATTATTGGCTGAAGTATAATAGATTGCAAGCTTTGAGACTATTGAGGTCTCTCCTTCAGGCATATTAAAGTATACACTACGGTTTAAAAGTTTGGGGTCACTTAGTAAATTTCCCGGTTATCGAAAAAAACAGAT
Source organism: Spea bombifrons (assembly GCF_027358695.1). Classification (NCBI taxonomy): domain Eukaryota; kingdom Metazoa; phylum Chordata; class Amphibia; order Anura; family Pelobatidae; genus Spea; species Spea bombifrons. The sequence goes on from NC_071099.1 coordinate 21,103,765, forward strand.
TTTGTCCATTAAAATAACATGAAATGGGTCAGAAATCCAGCGCAGATGGGGTTAATGTAAATGACTATTGTGGCTGGAAACGGCAGATTTTTAACGGAGTCTCTTCATAGGCGTACAGAGGCCCTTTATCACTCCCATCACTCCTGTGTCCCAATGGCCCTTTATCACGCCCATCACTCCCATCACTCCTGTGTCCCAATGGCCCTTTATCACTCCCATCACTCCTGTGTCCCAATGGCCCTTTATCACTCCCATCACTCCTGTGTCCCAATGGCCCTTTATCACGCCCATCACTCCTGTGTTCCAATGGCCCTTTATCACTCCCATCACTCCTGTGTCCCAATGGCCCTTTATCACTCCCATCACTCCTGTGTCCCAATGGCCCTTTATCACTCCCATCACTCCTGTGTCCCAATGGCCCTTTATCACGCCCATCACTCCTGTGTCCCAATGGCCCTTTATCACTCCCATCACTCCTGTGTCCCAATGGCCCTTTATCACTCCCATCACTCCTGTGTCCCAATGGCCCTTTATCACTCCCATCACTCCTGTGTCCCAATGGCCCTTTATCACGCCCATCACTCCTGTGTTCCAATGGCCCTTTATCACTCCCATCACTCCTGTGTCCCAATGGCCCTTTATCACTCCCATCACTCCTGTGTTCCAATGGCCCTTTATCACTCCCATCACTCCTGTGTTCCAATGGCCCTTTATCACTCCCATCACTCCTGTGTTCCAATGGCCCTTTATCACGCCCATCACTCCTGTGTTCCAATGGCCCTTTATCACTCCCATCACTCCTGTGTTCCAATGGCCCTTTATCACTCCCATCACTCCTGGGTTCTAATGGCCCTTTATCACTCCCATCACTCCTGTGTTCCAATGGCCCTTTATCACTCCCATCACTCCTGTGTTCCAATGGCCCTTTATCACTCCCATCACTCCTGGGTTCTAATGGCCCTTTATCACTCCCATCACTCCTGTGTTCCAATGGCCCTTTATCACTCCCATCACTCCTGTGTTCCAATGGCCCTTTATCACTCCCATCACTCCTGTGTCCCAATGGCCCTGTATCACTCCCATCACTCCTGTGTTCCAATGGCCCTTTATCACTCCCATCACTCCTGTGTTCGCTGATCCAAGTGAAAAACTTGTGACCCAAAACTTTTGAACATTCTGGAATTCGGTATACTATGCCAGAAGAATAGATAACCCAGAGAGCTGGCAATCTATTACATTACAGTTAGCCAATACTACACAATCTTTACCAAAATTCGCTCTTTTTTGTTATGGTTACGACGGCTCTACGCCGTTAATCACCAGGAAAGCGGGAAAACCCAACGTGGAATCCCAGTATCAACAAGTCTGGTGCTGTCAGTAGGTACACAGGGGGTTAATCGCAAAGACTACTGAATTAGGTAAAAATGAGTTAATGAAAAATAAAATGACACAAATTGGGGTGATTAGAGAGAGTGCGGGGGAGGGGGAGGAGGAGGCGGCACGAACCTTGGCTGTCCGGGGGATGCGTGAATTGCCATAGTTTTTTTTTTTTTTTTTTTTACTGATTAAACCTTTGCTGGAAATAATAAAATAGATTTGAATTTCAGAATAGAGAATAAACGTTTATTATATTTAATATGTATATATATAATATTTAATTTTGATGTATTTTCTATATAAATGTATAAAACGTCACCTACAGATCCCCGAGGATAAAGTTTACTTGTTAAAGTTCCCGTTAGAGTCGTGAATGGGGGCGCAGCTGGAACCTATAGATGAACAATCGCCTTCATTTCAATGATAATCTCGTTCTAAATCCGACCACTTTCTCGATGGCTTCTTCTTGTTTTGCTTTCCTGAAATCTCCGCGGCTCACACAATATTCTCGCTTCCGCCGTCTTTTCTCGCGTTCCCTGCCAAGCGGAGTCACGGCCAAAAATTAATTAGCTCGCATTGAGCATCGGCTATACGAAGAGGTGCGCTGGAACCGTCGCCGGCAGAACGGATTGAAGGGGCAATTAATTAATGAGCCATCTGCTCGCGAGAACCCGCGGTGGAAGCGGATTTTTATGATAAATATACTCTCGGCTTAGAAAATGTTTTAAAGCCGCCTTGTGGCGCGGCGATGACGAAGCGGGCAGGGGGAAAAAACCGCAATGAAAGTTTTTACAACGTCAACAAACTAACAAAACACACGAGTCATCGGTTTACAAGCAGAAACAGATACAATGAGATACAAAGAGATACAATGTTACTCGCACAACCGACAGCGTTACCGCCCGCCGACTCGTCTTTACCTATCCCGGGTTCTTACCGTACAGGTAGCACGACACGAAGCAGGATCTGTGATTGGAGACGGTTCCAACGCGTTTCACCTCCACGAAGCCCATCGGCGAGATGAGCGGCGATTCGTAACCCGCCGGTTCCTGCGCTTTTCTAGAAAACAGAGATAAAGACAAACTCGGCTGCAGAGGACTCGGTCTTTGGGGCACGCCGGTCACGTTCTCCTGACAGGCGAGTCGGCGCTTCCCAATACGAAGAGCGTTCAGGATTCCGAGATCCTGGTGAACGGGTGGCGGAAACTCTCTCGCTTTGGGACCACAGGTTAAAGGACCGGGGAAGTTCATTGGTCAGGTGATCGTCTTCTGCGCATGTCCTCTTTGTTACGTGTCTTCCGTCTGTCAACGTCTTACTCCCAAGAGCCATGACCTCCTTAGGTGTGGAAGACCACCTGGTTCATACTACACCAGACCCAGCTCACCTGGTTAAGGCTCTTCTACACCAATCAGACCGTACCGGAGATTCGCCAAGACGCGCCGACGTTTGGCGTCGTCGCCATAGCGATTTGATCCTCGTGTTTCTCTCCTGCGAGTATCCGCTGCGTTGCGATGATCGGCGATGTGGCCCGGATGCGGGAGACGTTTCTTTTTAGCGAGAATGGATTTTGGGGCGGTTTGTCCAGATTGGCTTGGGAAAGTTTCAGTAAACGTTCAACAAAACGATGCGGGAATCGGTTCCAGGCGGGTAAAAATAATCTCGATGATTCACCGACTTTTGGCGTAAACAAAAGATTAGAAGGAGAGCGAAGAGAAGCAGAGCTTGGGAACATCTCTGATACAACGGCAGCGACCGATACACACCGGCCGGGCCGTAATAATAATAATAATAATAATAATACACACCGGCCGGGACATAATAATAATAATAATAATAATAATAATACACACCGGCCGGGACATAATAATAATAATAATACACACCGGCCGGGCCATAATAATTATAATAATAATAATAATAATAATAAACACCGGCCGGGCCATAATAATAATAATAATAATAATAATAATACACACCGACCGGGCCATAATAATAATAATAATAATAATAATAAACACCGGCCGGGCCATAACAATAATAATAATAATAATAATAATAATACGCACCGGCCGGGACATAATAATAATAATAATAATAATAAACACCGGCCGGGACATAATAATAATAATAATACACACTGGCCGGGACATAATAATAATAATAATAAACACCGGCCGGGCCATAATAATAATAATAATAATAATAATACACACCGGCCGGGACATAATAATAATAATAATAAACACCGGCCGGGCCATAATAATAATAATAATAATAATACACACCGGCCGGGCCATAATAATAATAATAATAAACACTGGCCGGGACATAATAATAATAATAATAATAATAAACACCGGCCGGGCCATAATAATAATAATAATAATAATACACACCGGCCGGGCCATAATAATAATAATAATAAACACTGGCCGGGACATAATAATAATAATAATAATAATAAACACCGGCCGGGCCATAATAATAATAATAATAATAATAATAATACACACCGGCCGGGCCATAATAATAATAATAATAATACACACCGGCCGGGACATAATAATAATAATAATAATAAACACCGGCCGGGCCATAATAATAATAATAATAATAATACACACCGGCCGGGCCATAATAATAATAATAATAATAATAATAATAATAAACACCGGCCAGGCCATAATAATAATAATACACACCGGCCGGGCCATAATAATAATAATAATAAACACCGGCCAGGCCATAATAATAATAATAATAATAAACACCGGCCGGGCCATAATAATAATAATAATAATAAACACCGGCCGGGCCATAATAATAATAATAATACACACCGGCCGGGACATAATAATAATAATAATAATAATAATACACACCGGCCGGGACATAATAATAATAATAATAATAATAATAATAATAATAAACACCGGCCGGGCCATAATAATAATAATAATAAACACCGGCCAGGCCATAATAATAATAATAATAATAAACACCGGCCGGGCCATAATAATAATAATAATAATAAACACCGGCCAGGCCATAATAATAATAATACACACCGGCCGGGCCATAATAATAATAATAATAATACACACCGGCCGGGTGATAATAATAATAATAATAAACACCGGCCGGGCCATAATAATAATAATAATAATACACACCGGCCGGGTGATAATAAATAATAATAATAATAATAATACACACCGGCCGGGTGATAATAAACAATAATAATAATAATAATACACACCGGCCGGGCCATAATAATAATAATAATAATAATACACACCGGCCGGGCCATAATAATAATAATAATAATAATAATAATAATACACACCGGCCGGGCCATAATAATAATAATAATAATAATAATACACACCGGCCGGGCCATAATAATAATAATAATAATAATAATAATAATACACACCGGCCGGGACATAATAATAATAATAATAATAATAATAATAATAATAATACACAGCGGCCGGGTGATAATAAATAATAAACACCGATAATAAAAATATTAATAATAATAAGCACCCCGGCCAGGTAATAAACACCGATAATAATAACAATACACAGCGGGGTTCCGAGTTAAAGGTGTACCCCGCCATCTGGAATAAACCGGGGAGGAAAGACGATCTATGGGATGAATGACGCGGCGCGCTCTCCCGCCGCTGAGGGTTAAGTGGTTTCATTTGTTTTCCCTCAAATTCAAGTCTAAAAAGCACTTTTTGTGTCTGGCTTTAGAAAATGATTGAATTATATCAATAACCGGCCGGATCAATAAACGCGTCCCGCGAGACCCCCTCCCCTCGCAAATTCCAGAATTCACCCAAAACACAAGCAAATGACCTTATTCTGTGACCGGTAACCCTTTCCGCACCACGCACAAAGCAATAACCGCATTTGGGGTCTGCTAATATAACGTCTTTCGGTAGCGGTAGAGTGAGTGTTATGGCGAGTGTGTGTGTTAGTATGTATGAGTGGGTGTATGGCAGTAGAGCGAGTGGGTGCTATGGCGAGTGTGTGTGTTAGTATGTATGTATGAATAGGTGTATGGCGTTAGAGTGAGTGTTATGGCGAGTGTGTGTGTTAGTCTGTATGTATGAGTGGGTGTATGGCGTTAGAGTGAGTGTTATGGCGAGTGTGTGTGTTAGTCTGTATGTATGAGTGGGTGTATGGCGGTAGAGCGAGTGAGTGTTATGGCGAGTGTGTGTGTTAGTAAGTATGTATGAGTGGGTGTTATGGCGAGGGGGTGTGTTAGTATTTACGGGTGTTTTAGTTACGGGGGGGCACTGAAGAGATCCTGCACCCAGGGGGCCACGGACCCTAGCTGTACATCCGTGTCGTATGATACTGATTGTTGCCATAGAAACAGAAAAGGCTTCCTAAAAGTTTCTGAGTTGTTTTTATCCGATTAAACCAGAAGAAAGAAAAAGATTTCTAGAAGATGCTGGAGAGGGCGATTAATGATTGTGGAGACAAGTCTAAAAAATACAAATACATTGTATCAAAAAAAATAATACAAATACAAATTCAATGTATATCAAAAAATACAAATACAGTGCATCAAAAAAAATACAAATACAAATACAATGTATAAAAAAAAATACAACTACAAATACAATGTATAAAAAAAAATACAAATACAGTGTATCTAAAAAAAATACAAATACAGTGTATAAAAAATACAAATACAGTGTAAATGACATGTATCTAAAAGCTGTAGTTTGTTACAAATGGAACGGCTGCGTCGATCCCGCGATCCGAGAGAATTTACGAAAGTCAGCAAAGCTCCAACACGGAAGAAGTTGCAGAATGTGTTGGTTTCACCAAAAATATACTAAACATTTAACACTACGACCCCCGCGGGGGAGGAAACATTAACGGCAGCGAGTCTCCGGGATAAAACGCTTATCTCACCCCGAAATGTTACAAACCGCAGACAATGACGGTTATTAGAATTATTATTTATAATTATTATTTTTATTTATATTATTATCTGGAAAATAAATAATAAACAAAGATTTCTGGTTTCTTAAAGACTGAAACCTTAATCAGTCGTTGGTCTCGTCTTAGATTCAGGAGCCGTATGCCTGTCCCATGCATGTTTAATCCCCTCACTGTATTACCCTCTACCACTTCTGCTGGGAGGCTGTTCCATTTATCTACCACCCTCTCAGTGAAGTAAAGCTTTCTTCCATCTCAGCCTCTGACCCCCTAGTGTTAGATTCCGCTCTCCTCCTTTGAAATAAACTCCCCTCTTGTCCTTTGTTAAATGCTGAGGGGCAATTTTTTATCCACCAATAAATGCAACTACGTATCGGGGAAAGAGGGGGGGGGCTGAATACCGATAACCAAGCAGCGCACCGAGCCGCACACACCGCGCGGCGGCAGAGAGCTCTGAAGGCTCCCGGACAGGTTTGCTACAGTAGGAGGCAGCTGTTAAGCCGCACACACATCAGTCCCGTGTACAGTGACAAGCACACTGAGAGACACTCCCCTGTGCCTGCCTGCCTGCCTGCTGTGGGCTGCACCGCGCTCAGTAGCCGCCCGACACTCTGTTCAGTACGTTCTCCCTCCCCGCTCCTCCTGCCAGTGTGCACTCCACGCTCAGCTCCTCCGCCACACAGAGGACCGCGAGAGGTTAACGCTCCGCATCTGGGACTCCGTAACCCCTTCAGAGGTGAGCGCAGGCACCGGGGCAGGAGGGGGAGAGGCGGCGGCCCCGTCCTCGGAGTGTGGCCCCTTGGTCATGTCCGGAGCCCTGTGCAGGAGTCTGTACGCTTTCTCCGGGGAGCAGCACCAGCAAGGGCTGAAGTTTGAAGCCGGGGAAGTCATTAAAGTCGTGCAGGTGCTGGACGGCGGCTGGTGGGAAGGAGAGAAAGATGGGGCGAGAGGCTGGTTCCCCGCCAGCTACGTGCAGATACTGGAGGTAAGAAGGACCCCCGGCTCCGTCCCACCTCTAGGACCCTTCTCCCCCCCCCAGCGGCTCGTCTGTTCCTGTTTGTGTATCGAACATGTTATTGACATACAGAGTCCTGTCGGTGCCAGGCGTGTGCTTCGTGTGCCAACACTACTACCCCAGCTGCCAGGGCGCTACCGGGGGTATCCGGGGCTGCAGTGTATTGGCTGTAGGGTATCTGGGGGTACATTGTATCGGCGGCAGGGTATTCAGGAGTGCATTGTATTGGTGGTAGGATATCTGGGGGGTGCATTGTATCGGTGGTAGGGTACCTGGGGGGTACATTGTATCGGCGGTAGGGTACCTAGGGGTACATTGTATCAGTGATGGAGTACCTGGGGGGTACATTGTATCGGTGGTAGGCTATCTGGGGGTACATTGTATCGTGGTAGGGTACCTAGGGGTACATTGTATCAGTGATGGAGTACCTGGGGGGTACATTGTCTCGGCGGCAGGGTACCTAGGGGTATATTGTATCAGCGATAGAGTATCTGGGGGGGTACATTGTATCAGTGATGGAGTACCTGGGGGGTATATTGTATCGGCGGCGGGGTATTCAGGGGTGCATTGTATCAGTGTTTAGTGATTTCCGTGCAGGCTGATGTCATTTGTCGCTCCAGGCTTTGTGTGATGTCATAGCGGTTGCCGAGGAGCCGTTACTCCCCTGGGGTCACTCTCTAGGTCCGGGGTAGTTCTCCGTGGGGTTAAGTAAAGCATTCAGGTTATTTGAGTCAGGGAGGGAACACCTGTGGGGGCAGAAAGCCACATTCAAAGTACCCCCCCCCCGTCATCTCACCCTGTCGCATCGATCAGGATAACATATAGAGGCGCTTTTACCCCAGGAGTCACAGAAACGTTTGGAGCCTCAGAGGTCTCTTTTTCAGATAGAACGATGGCCTTTTCTATGACCCGTAAGGTGTGTAAATCTACGAGTGTAATGAAGATGCGCACAGTAATCCCCCGCAGAAAATCGTAACGTGCTGGGTGCCGACCGACTCGCCCCAAAGTCCCAAACGGGTGACCATCACCTATACGATGGAGCGTACGTTAATCAAATGATCCAGCCTCGGTCACTTTACTGCAGTGTCACAATCTGCCCACCAGGGGGCGCTGAGTAATATATCATTTGTCTGTGCATGGGGGATGCGTTTAGATGTCCTTCCCGACCTTACAGGGTTAAACACGCAAAAACACAACAATGTCACCCAAACCAGCCGCAGCATGTATGACGAGTCTTATACATATGTGTAACACGTGACCGGCTTCTACGGTTTGTATGTTTACACCCCGGCATGTGACAGTCCCCGGTCACATACAACGTCCCGGCGCCGCCTGGCAGAGATCCGTCGGTAGCCCACGCTTCCAAAACAAGAGCACTTTCTGGGGAGGAAAAACAAAAACAAAGGTCAGCGAGGAGAGGGTTAAACGCTGGAGAAAAGCAGCAGATCCAGCGTAAAGGTATTACTAATATAAAAAACAAGAGCTCGCAATCTAAAGCTAGGCGGAGACAGACTGGAAGGAAATTGGGAGTTACTGAGAGGGTAGTAGATGGGTGGAGCTGCTACTCAGCAGAGGTGGTAGAGGGTAATACAGTGAGGGTGTTAAACACGCATGGGATAGACATCCGGCTCCTGAATCTAATACGAGGCTAACGACTGATTGAGTTCTCACGTTGTAGGTTTATGTTTTATGTTAAGGAGAGATTGCGCAATGATCTGCCCCGTCACACATGTGCAAATTTAAATCAGGGGCAATTAAAATATATGCTGTGATAATGCTGGTTTTAAAGGGATACCTGCTTGCGCACAGGTGGATCACACAAAACGTCTGAGCCACAGACTTCCTCACCTGTGGTCATGTAACCCCCTCCCGGTCCCCAACTGGGGCTGAAATACCCCCTCCCTGGACCAGACTCCTCAGGTAGCTGCCAAAAGCCGCCTCTTGACGTAAATAGTTAAATGAATTCGATCTGAGAAAGCCCCGGCGTGATGTCAGAGAAAGGTGCGGCTTCAACACAGGAAGGGGCAGAGGGGCAAATGCATGCGCCGCTCGCTCAGGAGCCCGATGTGACTTCTGTCTGGATAGAGCTTTAAACGCATTGAAATCGCAAGAGGGGGTCCGCGGAGACGTGAATTACGCCAGCGCACAATCCTCGCACGCTATTGGCCGGGACGGGGTGCAGAAGGCAGCGGGGTAAGGTGATCAGCGGCTCCTTATTATGTGTTCTTTATTAAGCGCTAACATATTCCGAAGCGATGTACAATTTATGAATGCAGGTGAGGGGGCCCCCCCGGGTGGGGGCCCCCCAGATAATCATACCGGGGAATGATTGCATTGTAAATAATCACACGCGTGTAACGAGATGTATGTTACCGGTGACCGGCCTCGCCAGGCTCCTCATTGATCTGCCCGATTATTGTTAATCTGATATCGGAATCCATTAATTAACGAAGTGACCCCCAATATAATTCCGCGCGGGGGGGGGGGGGGGCGGCACATGTTAGGTAATCGGCGAGTTATTGTACCCCCGTCCTCATGCGCGGCTTGCAGAATGATTGTATTTAACCCATACCGCGCCCCTGTCCAGTGCATGATATTCAGGGTTAAAGGCACAGCTCCTGATTCATTACTGGTGCTGTTTGGGTTAATTTCCCTTCCAATTGTTTCTGTGAAATTTCAGTACAAAAAAAAGCAAAATTGTAAGGATTTGTGAAAGTTAAATATTTACCCATTGAGTGGGGCCTGCGGGGGGGGGGCAGAGGGGGTTCCCGGCTTTATCCTCCCTGGCTCCTCCCTGAGAGCAGAAGGCGGGCGGCACCGCGGGGGCGGCAACCAGGAAGCCATGGTGTCTATGTATGTACCTCAGCCCCCGTGTCTGTGGCGTTACCCCACCTCACTCAACCCCCCTCCTGTCTGTGTAATTACCTCACTCAGCCCCCCGTGTCTGTGTAATTACCCCACCTCACTCAGCCCCCCTCCTGTCTGTGTAAGTACCCCACGCAGCCCCCGTGTCTGTGCAGTTACCTGCCATTTCCCAGCACCCATCTCTTTACCCCTGTGTATTTACCCCCCTGTGTCAGTACTTCCTCTGTATATACCCCCCCCCGTGACCCTGTTCTGTACCCCTGTGTATGGGGGTAGAAATAGTTTTGCGGAGTAATGTTTATTTTTTATGTAAGGATAGAGATTTATCAGAAAATGTCTAGTTTTTGATTACTAGAAGCTGTTCGTGGGCCGCGGTGTGGAATGGTTGCTGTTGCCATGGTTACTGCACGGTAACGCTCCACCCGTGCGGATGCTGCGTCGGGTAAAGTTTATCCGGAGTTATAGTGTTTCAAGATATGTTTTGGATTTTCTTACAATGAGAGTCTGTGATGATTGACAGCTGTCAGTCATCCCGAAATCCTCCAGCAGATCCTTTTTACCGTCCTGGGGTAGTTCCGGGGCATCTCTTGGAGCAGAAGATAGCGTGTGCCCGTGTGCTATGTTAGCGGGTTCTGGTTTATTAGCGCCTAGGTGGGGAGCTGATGCTCGTTTTGTCCGCCCCGTGCCCCCCCCGTGCTCTTTACCCCACTCTAATCCTGCTTTCTGGTGTTTCTGGGGTATAAGGCGCCCCCGGCGTATGACCCTATGGGGTTATGGTGCGGAACTGGTTACTATAGACCAGCGGTAACCACCGGGCCGCCCTCCCGCTTCGGCAGAGCCATGACTCGTGGTGGTCCGCAAACTCGTACGGCTGGGGTTTATGGGAGTTAAAGTTCCACGAGTATTGGCAAGCCGCCTGCTGGGAACATGACACCGGTCCCACCGGACTCCCCGTCTTGGATGATGTCGCTCGCTTTGCACACGGCCTGGTGGAAGGCATCTCCAGCCCTGTGGGGGGCATTGTGTGTGTGCGTGCGCAGCTAGCGCTGGTTGTCGGGCTGATCCATCCCGTTTGGTGCTGTGACTCGGGGTGACTGGAAAGGCGGCTCCTCTTATTGGAACGTTTACGAGGCGGCACTGCCGGTGGTGTCGTTAATGAGGATTAACACGTCGTCATCATCCGCGATGCCGGTGACGAATTTCCTGCGACCGGGTTATTATTATTATAATTTATTATTATTATTATTATTATAATTTATTATTATTATTATTATTATAATTTATTATTATTATTATTATTACCGTACTTGCCGGCGTAGATCACGCACCGGCGTATAACACGCACCCTCCCCAGGACCGGAAGTGAGGGAGACGTTGCTGCAAATCGTGCAGCTCTAGGATTTATCGGCGTATAACACGCAGGTAGGGTTTCAGCTTCGTATTTAGGTTTAAAAAGTGCGTGTTATACGCCGATAAATACGGTATTATTATTATTATTTTATGATATAACTAATTCAGTGTATTTGTGGAATAAAGCCAACGTCCCGGCCTCGTTGCTGCATCTGGGCAGAAATTGTCGACACTTCACGTATTGATGACATGGAGGACGGTTGGTGGGAATCACTTGCTCTGGGTATGAATTACTGAGGCTCGTCGGACCCCCGCTGAATGTAAACTGGAATATCGGTGAGATCCCGGTTGGTGGAATTGTCGTTTTGTGGCGGTTCTGGCGGCAGCTCGTGAGTTTTTTGCGGGTTGTGGCGCCGGTACAGCCGGTACTATTTCTGTAGATGTGAGCGGACGCTCTTGGGCGGACACGATGTCTCACGATGAAACAACGAGTTCCAAATAACCCGAGCGGTTACCGCGCATGCGGGAGAAGGGATTCCCCATTCGCTCCGTTGGGTTTCCCTGATACCCCGGCGGACGGTGACCCCGCGGCAGGTACTGATAGGGCTTACACCGGATAACGTAACGTAAGGAGAGCTCCGTGCGGTGCAGGTAGGGGACCGAGCCGTTGTAAAGGGGACGGGGTGCTCTAGGAGACCCGCTGACGTGTCCGTTGATCCATCCTGGCGCTGGTTTTGGGTCGGCGCATGCAGAAGTGATTTCCGCTCCCCGCATAACGCCTTAACGACACCAATAACAACCTGTGTGCTAGTCCTGCATGCGCACGCAGTCGGGTGTGAGAGCTGCGCGTGACTGCGGGAGGGAGAGACGTTGGGATTCGCACGCTGGACGCCGTCCAAATGTCACTGGCAGGCGGCAGCCCCGGCGCTGGCATCTTCTGCCGAGAAACCAAAACAAACAGAGTCTGGAGAAGTGGGGCAAGTTCTAGCTCCCCGGCCGCCTCCTCGCTGGAGGAATACATCACAAAAAAATAAGTGACACGTTGTCTTATCGCCGTGGCAACCAGAATAATGTTACCGCTGCGTTGATTGCCGTGGTAGTAAATCCACTTTCCAAACTGCCCCGAATAATCCAGGGGCGCTGATTGGTGAATTATTTACCAAAAACATGGCCGGCTTAAAGCTTTGAGCCAAAACTCGTCCGGCCGGCCGCGCATGGATAGTAAATAAGTCTCTGTTAATTTATGAGGATACCCAAATGTACATAACGTTTATTGCATGTCGAGGCACCGATAACCGGTTGGCGTGTAACGTGCGGGGGATTTGTGTGACTGCGTTCTAATTACTATTCCTTGTCACCCCCCCCCCGGCACCGAGCTGTTCTCATGCACGCACCTTCTAATGGCGCCAATAACACCTCTAAACAAAGAATGCTGTCTCTGCGCGCGTGCTGCTAATTCAGAATTCTTATTTTATACCAAAATAGAACATTTTCACAATCGTGGAACTTAAAGGAACCCCGTCCCTCGTTCTAGAACCTTCCGCCACATCGGCATCGGCAGCGAGATCCCGCGTACGGATCGCCTCTTTCTAACGTAACGTTCCCCTCCGTGGATTCTAAGGTTTCCCCAGAAGCAGCTTCTGATACATTGTATACCGGTCTGCGCAGAACGGTCAACTAAGGGTTACTCCTCAGTGACGGCCGGTGCGGGAATATCTCTGGGTTTATCGGGTTTGTGACAAATGTCTACCGACAGACCCCCGCCACCGCCACCGAACGCTCCTGCTTGCCCCGCTGGCCTCGTCAAACGCTCCCACCTGCGCCGGGCGGTGAGAGTTTTAATGAGAATAACGCCGGTGCGACCCGCGGGGGGTCACAGGGAAAGCAAACGTGTGACGGGGCGTTAGAACGCGTGACCTTGTGACCGAACAGCTTTTCACTTCTGCCGCAGGGATTTCTAGAATATTTTTCAGAAAGGGCGTTTTGGCCGCACCGTTAACCCCATCGCTTCTGCACCTTGTGAGCCAAGTTGGGATTTCTGGAACTTGCTCTTCTTGGATTCTTTTCTTTCTACAAGAACCCTGAAACACGTTCCTACACCTAGAACTTCCAGGTAGTTCTTAATCATCTCCTGCTGGGATCCAGGGATTGGCTGAATGGCTTAGTTGCTGTAGCAGCAGAAACAGCTTCCGATGAGTTATTGTGTGTCGAATGCAATTCCGGTTCTTCTTTTATTGTCTTTGCGGCCACCGGCCATGTCCTTGTCACAGGATGAACACCGTCCTGATTCTGGAGGCACGATCTGACGATTAGTAGTTACGGGGTTCAGGGACACGGAGGAAGGAGGTGCTACCTTTTATATCAGATCGATGTTGCCGTTTTTCTTCCGCCATAGCCTTTTTGGCTCTTTAGGCGTTTAAAGCCGTTGCCCGTGTAAAGTATCTATGGAAATAATTAATTACGGCTCGTCGTGATGTGCGCTGTGATGTCTGCCTTCCTCCTCTTCGCTGACGTCCTCTGATCTTGTGATCAAAGCGCGGCGGGAGATGCCTTTAATATTTCCTCGCTTGTGTCGCACAGTTTGACACTTGCTCCCTGGTTGTGGCAGAACTCCCCCGATGCCGGCGTCTGCTGCCTCTTCTGACTTCTGTTTTGACTTCAAAGGAAAATTGCATTAATTAAAATGTTAGAAAAACCCCACGTTGTATCCCTAACTGCAGAACACGGCCAGGGAGAGCGCGGGGTTTGGTTAATCTGCCTGTTCTTTAATCTCTACTTTGAATTTTAATTAATCGCTGATGGTACGGCCGGCGTATTCGGCGAACGGGCCGGCAATAAGGCACCTTAGTGTTGTGTGACCCTGCGGTGTGATGGGGCAACCGCTTGCATGGAGAGTGCAAAGTGCAGAAAGACAGATATCTGCGCTGCTTATGGGAGAGAGAGAGAGAGTGTATATGGTGTTAGGGTGAGTGCGTGTTACTGTATGGCGGTACAGTATGTGTATGTTAATGAAGGGGGGGTGTTAGTATGTGGTGTTAGGGTGAGTGTGTGTTACTGTATGGCGGTAGGATATGTGTATGTTAATGTAGGGGTGTGTGTTAGTATGTGGTGTCGCAGTGTGTGTTACTGTATGGCGGTACAGTGTGTGTTAGTATGTGGTGTCGCAGTGTGTGTTACTGTATGGCGGTACAGTGTGTGTTAGTATGTGGTGTCGCAGTGTGTGTTACTGTATGGCGGTACAGTGTGTGTTAGTATGTGGTGTCGCAGTGTGTGTTAGTATGTGGTGTCGCAGTGTGTGTTACTGTATGGCGGTACAGTGTGTGTTAGTATGTGGTGTCGCAGTGTGTGTTACTGTATGGCGGTACAGTGTGTGTTAGTATGTGGTGTCGCAGTGTGTGTTAGTATGTGGTGTCGCAGTGTGTGTTAGTATGTGGTGTTAGGGTGAGTGTGTGTTACTGTATGGCGGTACAGTGTGTGTTAGTATGTGGTGTCGCAGTGTGTGTTAGTATGTGGTGTCGCAGTGTGTGTTAGTATGTGGTGTTAGGGTGAGTGTGTGTTACTGTATGGCGGTACAGTGTGTGTTAGTATGTGGTGTCGCAGTGTGTGTTAGTATGTGGTGTCGCAGTGTGTGTTAGTATGTGGTGTTAGGGTGAGTGTGTGTTACTGTATGGCGGTACAGTGTGTGTTAGTATGTGGTGTCGCAGTGTGTGTTACTGTATGGCGGTACAGTGTGTGTTAGTATGTGGTGTCGCAGTGTGTGTTACTGTATGGCGGTACAGTGTGTGTTAGTATGTGGTGTCGCAGTGTGTGTTAGTATGTGGTGTCGCAGTGTGTGTTAGTATGTGGTGTCGCAGTGTGTGTTAGTATGTGGTGTCGCAGTGTGTGTTACTGTATGGCGGTACAGTGTGTGTTAGTATGTGGTGTCGCAGTGTGTGTTACTGTATGGCGGTACAGTGTGTGTTAGTATGTGGTGTCGCAGTGTGTGTTACTGTATGGCGGTACAGTGTGTGTTAGTATGTGGTGTCGCAGTGTGTGTTAGTATGTGGTGTCGCAGTGTGTGTTAGTATGTGGTGTCGCAGTGTGTGTTAGTATGTGGTGTTAGGGTGAGTGTGTGTTACTGTATGGCGGTACAGTGTGTGTTAGTATGTGGTGTCGCAGTGTGTGTTAGTATGTGGTGTCGCAGTGTGTGTTAGTATGTGGTGTTAGGGTGAGTGTGTGTTACTGTATGGCGGTACAGTGTGTGTTAGTATGTGGTGTCGCAGTGTGTGTTACTGTATGGCGGTACAGTGTGTGTTAGTATGTGGTGTCGCAGTGTGTGTTACTGTATGGCGGTACAGTGTGTGTTAGTATGTGGTGTCGCAGTGTGTGTTAGTATGTGGTGTTAGGGTGAGTGTATGGCGGTACAGTGTGTGTTAGTATGTGGTGTCGCAGTGTGTGTTACTGTATGGCGGTACAGTGTGTGTTAGTATGTGGTGTCGCAGTGTGTGTTAGTATGTGGTGTCGCAGTGTGTGTTAGTATGTGGTGTCGCAGTGTGTGTTACTGTATGGCGGTACAGTGTGTGTTAGTATGTGGTGTCGCAGTGTGTGTTACTGTATGGCGGTACAGTGTGTGTTAGTATGTGGTGTCGCAGTGTGTGTTAGTATGTGGTGTCACAGTGTGTGTTAGTATGTGGTGTCGCAGTGTGTGTTAGTATGTGGTGTCGCAGTGTGTGTTAGTATGTGGTGTCGCAGTGTGTGTTAGTATGTGGTGTCGCAGTGTGTGTTAGTATGTGGTGTCGCAGTGTGTGTTACTGTATGGCGGTACAGTATGTGTTAGTATGTGGTGTCGCAGTGTGTGTTACTGTATGGCGGTACAGTGTGTGTTAGTATGTGGTGTCGCAGTGTGTGTTAGTATGTGGTGTCGCAGTGTGTGTTAGTATGTGGTGTCGCAGTGTGTGTTACTGTATGGCGGTACAGTGTGTGTTAGTATGTGGTGTTAGGGTGAGTGTGTGTTACTGTATGGCGGTACAGTGTGTGTTAGTATGTGGTGTCGCAGTGTGTGTTACTGTATGGCGGTACAGTGTGTGTTAGTATGTGGTGTCGCAGTGTGTGTTAGTATGTGGTGTCGCAGTGTGTGTTAGTATGTGGTGTTGCAGTGTGTTAGTATGTGGTGTCGCAGTGTGTGTTAGTATGTGGTGTCGCAGTGTGTGTTAGTATGTGGTGTCGCAGTGTGTGTTAGTATGTGGTGTCGCAGTGTGTGTTAGTATGTGGTGTCGCAGTGTGTGTTACTGTATGGCGGTACAGTGTGTGTTAGTATGTGGTGTTGCAGTGTGTGTTAGTATGTGGTGTCGCAGTGTGTGTTAGTATGTGGTGTTGCAGTGTGTGTTAGTATGTGGTGTCGCAGTGTGTGTTAGTATGTGGTGTCGCAGTGTGTGTTACTGTATGGCGGTACAGTGTGTGTGTTAGTATGTGGTGTCGCAGTGTGTGTTACTGTATGGCGGTAGAGTATGTGTTAGTATGTGGTGTCGCAGTGTGTGTTAGTATGTGGTGTCGCAGTGTGTGTTAGTATGTGGTGTCGCAGTGTGTGTTAGTATGTGGTGTCGCAGTGCGTGTTACTGTGTGTATTTAGCGCTATCTGACGGTTTCGGTTGTTCCCGTGCAGTCAGGTTTCCGTCTCTTTCCTTGCAGTAAACCCGACGCGTTCTCGCGCATGTAGCCGTCCCAGCATGAGTAACGCATCCAGATGAGCTCGTTACATAACGTTCTGGGGGCCGCTCGTCCGTCTCCTCGTGCTTCCAGCCCACGGCTCTCGTGTTCTCGGGATGTCCCGCTACCCCCGAGAGACAGCCGTGTCCTTCATCAGCTCATCAGTCGGTGTGAGAGACCGCGGGGGCTGGGGTCGGCAGTCTCTGGGATTGGAGCTGGAAGAGGGTCACTAAAATGTTAAATTCTTTTAATTAACGGCAGTTCTTGTGCAAAGTGGTGCAGTCGTCATAGCAACGCTGGAATGTAGTAGAGACCCCGCCAGTCCCTGTGGAATGGCTTGGGGGTATACAGTGCCGTGGATAAAGGGTTTGCAGCCCCAGAGGGCCGAGTCTCCGGCCCCGTAGCTCGGGTGGTTTTGAGAGAGAGGCGCGTTAGTAACGATGTATCACGCGGCCTTTCCTGCTATTATCCGTCTTTGACGTGTCGTCGGGCGCACCCCAATTCATTGCGCCCCGTAAAAACAGTAAATAGGTGGCAAAGCGTCACTCTGGAGCGAAGCGTGGCGGTTTACGGGGACCCGGCCTGCCGCGTGGCTTTACAGAGGGTCCCGGCGGGCTTTATAAACGCTCTTAAATCGTGAATCAGCTCGGAAGGCCGGATCGTAAACTCGTTATACGTCTGCGAGATACATCGCCCTTCGTGCGCGGATTACAGAGTGACTCCCGACGCGCCCCGCGAAACGCGTCGGCCAAATGAGGTCTGGAAGCGGAGAGCCGTACAAATAGAACCCCCCCCGCTTGTGTAGACGGGTTCCTGTCCCTTTAAGAGCCGCGTCCGGAGAGTGTGTTTTACGAGCAGGCGGATATTTGAACCGAGAATCAGGTCTTTTGTTTATTTTGGCAACATTGTTATTCACGTCTAATTTCACAAGAGCGCCTGTGACAGTGATCCCTGCGCTCTGTTAACCCTCTGCTCCCCGGGGCTCTTGCACAATCTGCTTGGATAACGATTGAGTCACCGGGCGCAGCTTCTATCCCATGCATGTTTAATACCCTCACTGGATTACCCTCTACCACCTCTGCTGGGAGGCTGCTCCACTTATCTATTCCTCCTGCATGTTTTTTTATGAAGTCATACAGTTTTTCTCCCGGATAAGGCTACCGACGTACGTTTACTCCACTAATGCCACAGAAGCTTTGTCAGGCTGAGATTACATCGCTACGCGGGGCCCATAGTTTATCAGCAGTGCCTTGTGCTGGGTGCCGTTCGGGGCAGTTCTCTCCCCGAGGGGCCGGGCTGGACAGATATGAAAGGCATTCCAGCGTCCTGGTACAGCGAGTTCCCTTTCTGTGACACGAAGGAGCAAAGAATGAAAATGTAATCGTACGAGAGCTAAAGGGGATCGGAATTCCGGCGGATTACCGGGCCACGCGACCCCTGCTGTGCCTCGCTTTAACCCCTTCAAGACCGGACCGTATAATCCGGGCCACATGACCCCTGCTATGCTGTGCCTCGCTTTAACCCCTCCGAGACCGGACCGTATAATCCGGGCCACGCGACCCCTGCTGTGCCTCGCTTTAACCCCTCCGAGACCGGACCGTATAATACAGGCCTCGCTTTAACCCCTCCGAGACCGGACCGTATAATCCGGGCCACGCAACCCCTCCTGTGCATCGCTTTAACCCCTGCTGCGCCTCGCTTTAACCCCTCCGAGACCGGACCGTATAATCCGGGCCACGCGACCCCTGCTGTGCCTCGCTTTAACCCCTCCGAGACCGGACCATATAATCCTGGCCACGCGACCCCTGCTGTGCCTCGCTTTAACCCCTCCGAGACCGGACCGTATAATCCGGCCACGCGACCCCTGCTGTGCCTCGCTTTAACCCCTCCGAGACCGGACCGTATAATACAGGCCTCGCTTTAACCCCTCCGAGACCGGACCGTATAATCCGGGCCACGCAACCCCTCCTGTGCATCGCTTTAACCCCTGCTGCGCCTCGCTTTAACCCCTCCGAGACCGGACCGTATAATTCGGGCCACGCGACCCCTGCTGTGCCTCGCTTTAACCCCTCCGAGACCGGACCATATAATCCGGGCCACGCGACCCCTGCTGTGCCTCGCTTTAACCCTTCCGAGACCGGACTGTATAATCCGGGCCATGCGACCCCTGCTGCGCCTCGCTTTAACCCCTCCGAGACCGGAGATTACATGGCGGGCAGAGGGGCCGTGATCCGGTTCTTTGCGTGCTGACACTCCGTGTGTTGACTTGTTTTACCGAGCGTCACGTGGTTAAAAAAATATTTTGATTTCAAAATTCTAGAAGGCAACAAAGTGTCAAAAATCCACAAAAACACAAAAACGGGCCCGTTCTCCCGCAATCCCCCAGAGGAGAATATTCATACCTGGTAACCATGGTTACATGAAAACTGGCATTATGCCAAAGTGTGTAAAATAATTTTGTGCGTCCTCAGTTTAGCAGACTGACGCGCCGGCGTTTTCATGAGAATTCCCTCGTTTTAAGGTTAGTTATATGCCTATCCCATGCGTGTTTCAATCCCCTCACCGTATTAGCCTCTACCACCTCTGCTGAGAGGCTGTTCCACTTGTCTAGTTTACATTGTAAGAATGTAGAGCTGACCGTAAATAGCCGTGATCGCTGCTTCCTGAGATTCATATAAATCCTGAGATACTGAAATCCGGGTAGCCGAGGAAACGGGCGAAGCTCGGGCTCCGTGGGAAACGTGGCGGATCCGTTATCTGCATATACAGGATATATATATATATATATAATATATACACACACGCCGTCTAAACAAACGCCGTATCCCCTCTCTAAACAATCCGCGGCGTGTTTACCCTAGCGCCGGCAACAGCCGGGGAGTCCGGGGCTTCCTATTATTATTATTATTAATGGTAATATAAACAATAGTAATCTGAATAATAAAACACATACCGTCATTATTATTTGTTTTATCATTATTTGCATTATTAATCATTTTTATTAAAAACTAATACTAATGTGAATAATAATGCGAATAATAAAAATCTGTTTTCTTATGTGTATAATTCACATTATTATTATGATTTATTTATTATTTGTTTTATCATTATTTGCATTATTAATCATTTTTATTAAAAACTAATACTAATGTGAATAATAAAACAAAAATCTGTTTTCTTATTTGTATAATTCACATTATTATTATTATTATTATTTTGCATTATTATTATTTTTTTTATTGTTTTGTCTGTTGAAAACGTATTTTAAAGCAGAAATGTTGGTCGCGGCTCGGCCTTGGTTGTGTTAGGGTTAATTGCATGAATACATTTAGAATGGAGGAAAAACTGGATAGTTTAGGGGGGAATCTTTGGCCGGCTGAGGGTGTTGGGGGTGATACTGTAAAGCTCTGATAATGCCACGTCGGCTCCTTTTTGGACTGAGGGGTTGAAGCGACGCGCTCGTGGCCCTTCTTGCGCAATACTCTGCGGCCACAAACAGGAACCCTTCTTCCGCTTGCCATTTAACCCTCGCTCTGCTGCCGACCTCGAAGCAGCTGTCCGGCCGTTCCTCCCGAGAGCCCAAATCCTCCTCGCTGACTCGGCACCGGGACGGAACTGCTAAACGGCTGTCAGGATTTCAATCCTGAACCTTCCCGTGGGAAAGAAACCGAAAACGTGGCCTGTCCTTCCGAGATTCCCGACGTCGCTTCCTCGCCCCTCGCCACCTGGAGAGAACAATGGAGCATTTTTGGGATTCCGCCGGTTTTTGGTTATGAAATTCTGTGTGCGGCGTTAACCGTTTCAGGGATGGGTTCCGAGCGGTTAAGCGATTTGCCTCCTATTCTGTTTCTTTCCCCTTTCATGTAAAAAAAAAAAAAACCCTGATTTGTAGGAAATTCTCTCCAGCGGCAGGAAAAAGGAAGTTGGGAAAGGAATTTGGACCTTGAGCGGCGATACAATGTCGCGGGGCGGAAGAAGTGAAGGTTTCCTCGGGGAATTATTTTGGCAACGAGGAGAGATTTTTCCCATCGCTGATAAATTCATCGCCCCGCGTTTCGTACGAAGCCGTTTCACGACGCGTTTCGCACTCCTGAGCTGAATCAATGACAAACGGATGAGTCCCAGACGAGGAACCTTCCTTAGTAATTCATTAAACCCTTAAATAAATAAATACCCGTTGGGTGGACCGGATCCGTATATAAATATATATAAATCGCACTTTTACTTTAAAATATCTCATTTCAGTTCAAAAATCCCCGGGCCGTAAAGTGATGGAACGAACGGTCTGGTTCTAGATTTGCTTTTACTAGGTGACCACTTGGTTTGGTGTAAGACGGAGGTGGTAGATGCATGAAACGGCCTTCCAGCTGAAGTGGTAGAGGTTAACCAGCGCCTTCTTACTGCACGTCGTTCCACGCCATACTGCCCCCCCCCGCTGCGTTCCCGGAGCGTTCCTTCCCGTCTCCTGGGTGGAACGATGTTAAGGAAGCATTCCACGGCGTCCTGTTCCCATCCGGGCCTGGCGGCTGGGCCACCGGAGGGCCACCTGAGGGCCGCGGCCTCCCTTAGACGTTCCTGGCGTGCGGTGGCATCGCTCAGACACCGCCGGCTGCGGAAATGTCCTAAAGTAGCCCCTGATTTGTCTGATGACTTTAATGCTTCCCACATTTTTCGCCTGGAGATGAGAATTGGGAGTTTCCTCCAAAAACAGGATTTCACAAGCAGGTTTAACCCTTTACCTGCCTCCACGGCCAATCCATTACCTTCTCGAGGACTGCCTGCTGGTGACATTTACACGGGGGTTATGCACCAGTTACCCCCTTTACCCTCCCTTAAAAGCCCCTTAAGAGGGCAACAATACAGATGTCTAGAGAGGGGCAATTAAGCTGCTGCAAGGGAAGCCGGAAGCGAGGTGCTGACGAGATGATGCCTGGACCGGCCGCCGGCAGGGAAATGCCCGGTCGGTCGGCGACCAATATTTCTTCTGTGCCCGTCCGGCCTGGTGTTTTTTTAGCCAAATGAAACCTGCGCTTTGGCCAGGATACCGGGCGGCAGTCATTTTAATAAATATAATTACCATTACATTACATACATTATCGGTGATTTATAACCATAATTTATTCCTTTTATGACTGCGCTCGCCGCCCGGTGCCGTTTAGGGATCTCTCGCTGGCGTTTGCCGGTAAAGGTTTATCGTGAATGATGCGCGTGCGCGGCTCCCTCTCCCCGGACGAGCTGTATGTGAGCGGCGAGCGGCCCCGTCCCGGGGTACAGCCGGGGCAGTTACATGACATCTTAAGTACCTAAATATTTAGATAACCTCTTACTAATCGCAAGCAGCTGCGCGGAGCCCCAGCAACCGCTCCCAGTTCCAGCTGCGAAGAGTCATCTGGAGGCCACCCAACGTTTAGTCATCTTCACCCCGGCGTCTCTATCTCCGCACAGGAGAGGACAAACCCTAAAAAATCATTTATTTACCCAAAAACGATGATAAATAAATGAACCCGCTGCCCCGGACCGGAGAGCCGAGCTTCGCGTGCTCATGCCGGATCCGGATTTATTGTGCTTTTTCTGCTTGGATATATACAAATATATATATTTCTAAGGAATCGTACAGCTGGGACAACGTTTCTGCCAAAGAAGTCGATTAGCTGCCCTCCGTGTCGAGAATCCTGCCTGTCTCCATAGGAACGAGCGTCGCTCGGTGCCGCGTATGGCGTTCACGGAGAACCCTAAACCTCTAACGTACAAGAAGAGGCAGCGGACCCCCTAAAGTTACTCTTCCACCTTCTTCTATAACATTAGACACGAAGTGTCCTCGGTTCTAATTATTCGGGGGAATTATTATTATTGTCATGTGACCTTTACGTGATGAGCCTTTGGAGGAAAGAATGAGATTAAAACTCTACTAAGGATCATTTGCACCTTTTTAATACAATACCAGTAAAGACCCAGTAATCAACATGGCCGTTCTAGCGCAAGGCTCCTCATAAGTGCCCCTCTTAACACCTATGGCGGGTATGTCGGGGGGTATCTTCTTCCCCCAGTATGTGGTGAGGTATCTCTGAGCGCCACGATTTGGGTGAGAATATGGCGGAGAGGTCTCGGCGGCCCCCGCGTCGGACCCGTTTTGTTTCCCGAGACCCCACCCAGCCGTTCTCCGGCTCGAAGATACTTTCATTACTGGAAACATCTGTGAAAATCCAAACATTGTGTCGCTGGCAGGGAATCCAAAGGCTTCGTGCGGATCGTGGAAACGCAGATTAATGCGGCTCTGCTCTTACGCCGCTCCCCACAGGGCCTTTCTATAAAAAATAACATGTTTGGGGCAGGACGGCTCGCTCTTCACACACACTTCTGGGTTTAATAACACATTTTTCTCCGTGTTGTTTCACATGCGCTTCCCCCGGTTCGTTGATGGGAGGGGATGTGAATCTTTTTTACTTCGAAGAACCAGGAACCAAAAATATATCGTTTCGATCTCTCATCTTACTCGTTCCATGTGCAAGAAAACCGCGCGTCGTCCGCGTCGTGTTCCGCGTCTGCCGAATGTTGGCGCTCGTCTTGGTCGATATCAACAAAGGGGCCGGAGACGCGTAGCCATCTACACGAAAGCCCAAACCCTTTTCGGTGAGGGATTTGGGGATAGAAAGGCATTTTTACTCTTGTTTGGTAGGAGGCGTCTCGTGTTTGGAGGTCTGTACGGGTAGACGTACTAAGGTGCACGTTGTCCATCGTCCGGACACCAGGCCCTTTGTCGGTTGCTCTCACTGTTTTCCGTGGATCGGCTGCTGACGCGGTCTTGGAAATGTAAAGTTTTAATCAAATACAAATTGGCTACAAATCCTGTCCTTTAATTAAGCAATTTAATTGACCTTTTCAATTTCCAATCAAGCCACCCATGACTCCATCTGAACCTTGCAGAAGTGCGATGTCTGTGGTCTGATTACCGCCTAACTGCAAATGGCAAGAATTACTCTGTCCGATGGGGGCACTACGAGTTAATGGGCAGATTCCTATGATGATGTCCAATGGGGAAACTACGAGTTAATGGGCAGATTCCTAGGATGATGTCATTAGGGTAATTAAGAGTTAATGGGCAGATTCCAAGGATGATGTCCAGTAGGGTAATTAAGAGTTAATGGGCAGATTCCTAGGATGATGTCCAATGGGGGAACTGCGAGTTCATGCCGAATGCTGGCCGCTACGCCATCTGCAATTCATCCGCTAACGGGTTTAATGGTCGGATTCTTCGTCTGTCTTCACAGAATTCCGTTCTTGAGGACATTCCAGGCCGTCCTGGCGGAACACAAGAGCCCTGTGTCTGTCCGTGAGATAGTAACGGGCTTTTGAATAACGATGCGCGGTAATATTTGGGGGAAACAACTGATGTTTTGTCGGCTAAGTCGCCCGGGGACAAAATTCTGCTTTTTTTTGCTGCACTGAATATTCCTTCCATTATTGGGGGAGATGTTTCGCTGGCCCAGCCTCGTCTTGGTGGCGGTCTGAACCACGATGGTGGGACGAGGGGCTGCTTGAAAGAGCCGATTGTCTGTCTGAAAGTGACGCAAACAAATGTAACGGTCAGTGTTCCATAAAGCCAGGGTCTGTTCGTTTTTAGATACCCGTTGGCTTTACTCGACCGCCACGTGCTCGATAACCGTTCTCAGGCCTGAGTATGTTGGGAGTGCCCTTTTTGTAGTGCAACCATGGTGATTCGCTATGGTGATTGCCCCGGTTTTAGCCTTTGCACCGGCGATATTTGCCCCTGTGCTGTGCTGATACTCGTGGGTCATATAACTGTAATAACGGAGTATCTGTTACATCTGTTAAAGCTTCATGAAAATGATGATGAAGGAGAAATAAAAAGATGGCATCCGACGTGATATCAGGGAAGTCCCCGACGACGGCTGTTTGTTATTAAATCTATCATCGTTATTGTGGGCTGGCTTGGAAATGCTAAACACGTCTTCCCGTCGTTATTTATCGTACTTTGTGTGCTTTCATCCTCATTTGACAGTTTTCCAAAAAAGATTTGTTTTTGCTGTAAACTCCCATTTACCAGTCAAACTTTTCTGTGATTCCGCCCTTTCCAACGCCGTCGGATCCCGTGTTCCGTCTGTTTTTAAAGCCGTTACATGTAGTTTAACCTCGACCCCCCCCCCCAAATATTACAAACATTTTGAATATTTTCAGAATCTTATCTCTGCGGGACGACGTTCGCTGTTATAGAAACGCTGCTTTATTCCTTGACGATTTCCGTTGCTGTAACACTTACCCCAGGGGCAGTACGAGGGTACTTACGGATATAGCAAGGTTTATTCTCTCTCCGGGGGCCGTGGGATTTCTGAGCTCTGAGTTAAGATCTCTTTGAACAGCGGGGTTTGGGAATTCCTGGGATATTATTTTGCGTTCATTCGGAGAGATGCCATGTTTGACCTCTGCCTGGTTTGTGGTTGGGATGAGAGTGTTCGGGGCTGTTTTCGGAGACCCCCTTCTCCCCTGGAGACCCCCTTACTTACTCTGTTATACTCTGTGCATTCCGATCCCAGGCTATAAAGCCCTTTAAAACAGCAGGTCCCCCTTTAGATTTCTATTAACTTTTGTGGCCCCCGGAGCCGCGGTTTGTTTTTAGAGGAACTGATCGGGAATTGCCCTCGGTCCCTACAAACACCAGGAACTGCACCTCTCTATCCAGACCACAGAAGAAACCCCCCATACGTTCCATACAGTGTATCCTCTTTACTGCTTCTGTTACATGTCTGAGATTGATACATTATTACACGTTCTTTTAGGGAGATTATGGACGCTTTCAATTATGGCCTCTTAGCCTAGTATTCCCCACCAAGGTTCAGATTGGGGACCTCTTGGCCCAGCACTCCCCTCGAGATTCAGATTGGGGACCTCTTGGCCCAGCACTTCCCTCGAGGTTCAGATTGGGACCTCTTGGCCCGGCACTCTCCTCGAGGTTCAGATTGGGACCTCTTGGCCCAGCACTTCTCTTGGGTTCAGATTGGGGACCCCTTGACCCGGCACTCCCCTCGAGGTTCAGATTGGGGACCTCGTGGTCCGGCACTCCCCTCGAGGTTCAGATTGGGACCTTTTGAATGATCTTGCTTTCCTTTGTTTAAAGCCCTGAATAGTGTCTGTTTTTTGCCGGTGTTTTCTCCCCAGGTCTCTATCCCGGGGCATTATCTGCGTTTACTCAGGATATCTGTGTTTATAATAGGATGGGATCACCTGCTGTTTATTATCCGGAACGGGTGGAAACTGCCCCAATCTTATTTACTTTTAATAGAGATTATGGCAACATCTAGACACATGATGCTTATTTAACCACAAGGTTACTGCAAAGGGAGCCTCTGACGTATGGAAACGTGAGGTCATTCCATTAACCCTCTGACGTATGGAAACGTGAGGTCATTCCATTAACCCTTCGGGGCAGTTTATTGCAGAATGATACATGTTTCTCTGCTTTGTTTCCAAAATAAGTGTGAGATGTTTCACTGGCTGTAAGAGTTACAGTTACAAGAATTTGCCCTTTAATGTCTTCTTAGATCTGGATTGCGCACGCTGCCGCTTGTCTGCCGGTGAAGTGTCCTTCGTAGGAATATCCCACCTCGCTGCGCGTTCAGCCGGTCTCAGAGTGACGTTAATTCTCGGTTCTGTACTAATGGAGAATTACTAGGTTTCCATCTTGGGTGATTCTGCACGGTGACCTGCGCCGTTTCCGATGGATTGTGTTGGGCGCGCGTTAGATTTTGTCCTCCATTTTACTTTAATCCTCAAATGACGGATACGTCGTGTAACTTAATGTATACCCCGTCTCAGGTCTCCGCGGGTCGCAGAATAGAGATTTCCAGGAGATTAGTAGAAACCGCTACGTAAATATAAAGGACGAAGCGGGATTAGTTGGTGTAAATAGCGGCCGGTGAGCGTCTAATCGTTAGGGTGAGATGGATGGGCTGCCGGTCTCGTACCTCACACATTAAATCGTAAAGGGATTATATCTGTAAGAAGAATCCCCAAACATCCCTGGGTGTTCTAATTCCAGGCAGGGTCCCTGTTCCTTGAGTCTGGACGCAGGCTTGGGTCTGGAGGGAGGAATAAGGTTCCATTGGGGCTCCAAGGTGGCCATTGGTGCGATGAGAACTTCGTCCTATCAAACAGCTGGGTGCTTGAACATATGTAGAAAGGGGAGATGGATTTTGGGGGACGCCATGGAGACTGGACAGAGATATGTAGAAAGCGGAGACGACGTTTGGGGGACACCATGGAGATTGGACTACATCTCCATCATTCTGGTTTAGATGCGACGTTGGTTAAAAGCCTTCTATATTTAGGTTAAAACTAAGCAGCCCGTTTATCGTTTTATTCCTTTTATCATTCTATTTGTTTTGGAAAAGCGTTCTTTCAAAGTAAGACAGGATTGTGATGTCAGTTCAGTTAGAAATCTGTTTACTTTTGGTTTAAGTGGGACTGAATCTGAAAGGAGCTGTTTATACGCCGAATCACATCTCTCCGCACAAAACCATTCGTTATGTGCAGGGAGTTTACGGCGAGAGAGCGCGTTCTTTCCACTTGCGAATAGATCAACATTTTCAGAGTGGGCTTTTGAGGAGCGAGGCGTGAGATCGTCTGCCGGCCAGCCACGCGCCGGTGAAAGTCCGGATTATAAAAACAAAAATATTTACCGAAGGATCAGGGGGATGGAGGTGATACGGAGCGAAGCCCGGACTCCTATATATGCTCCTTACCCACCGTGTGTCCGTGGGTCTTCTCTACGCCAGAGGTCCTTCACCAAATCGTCGTCCCTGGGTCTTCTCTACACCAGAGGTCCTTCACCAAATCCTCGTCCATGGGTCTTCTCTACGCCAGAGGTCCTTCACCAAATCCTCGTCCCTGGGTCTTCTCTACACCAGAGGTCCTTCACCAAATCCTCGTCCCTGGGTCTTCTCTACGCCAGAGGTCCTTCACCAAATCCTCGGCCATGGGTCTTCTCTACACCAGAGGTCCTTCACCAAATCCTCGTCCCTGGGTCTTCTCTACACCAGAGGTCCCTCACCAAATCCTCGTCCATGGGTCTTCTCGACGCCAGAGGTCCTTCACCAAATCCTCGTCCATCTCCTGCTTTCTCCTGAGCTTTAGGTCTGGATTTATTCTTCCAGATCTAGAGTTTGTCCCAAAACTCTTGGGGTCCTGAAGCCGGGGCGTTAGGCAGAGGTGAATAAGAACTTTTATATAATAATAAACGACCACATTCTATGAAGCCGTTTTTAGGGGGGGGGTTTAAACGCTCGCCGCGTCTCTGTGACGAGGACCTTTTACCGGCCGGCGGAGGAGGGGCAGCTGGAAGAAAAGCCGAGCGGATTCTGCTCTCTCCGCCGGATAAATAACGATCGTATTAAGACGACGCCTGTCTAATTAGCTCTCCAAAAATTACACTAAACAAATGTTATTGATTTCCTGACTCCGTCGGCCGCAGGGAAGCAGAGAATAAAAACGAGCTTTTTCCAAATAAATGTAGCTCTCTGACACCTAAGTTTAAACCGTTTCCGGCGTAAATAGTTTACAGGGAACAGCTTGGTCCGGCCGCTGCGTCTCTACCACCAATCAATCCTCTCATTCCTGTCTGATCTCTGAAATATTTGGGACGCTCCGTGCCGCTCTCCCAGACGGCGTGGGATCGGATACTGTCTCCCGGCCGCCGGTACCCCGACATCACGTCATTACAGAGACCAAACCGCTTCCCAAAGCACTAGAGTGCCGATGTGAGACCACCGGTAACACTCGCCGCAGCCGCGACTACCGGCGGATTTCATTACATTCCGGTTAATGCCGGATTTCACGCTTTGTAACAAATATCAGCGATGCGAAGCTCTAAACGTGAAGCAATCGCCATAGCAACAAATGGAATGTTCCACATTTAGAATGATTGCACCAGAATTCCTCTTTAAACACATCCTGCGTTTAAATGGATAGCAACTTAATAGAAAATGACAGCAGATCGGCCCCATCCGGCCCCCGTCTAGTCGCCTGTATCTCCTGCTGTAAAGATTCAAACCTTAATCAGTTGTCGGTCTCGTCTTAGATTCAGGAGCCGTATGTCTATCCCATGCATGTTTAATACCCTCACTGTATTACCCTCTACCACCTCCGCTGGGAGGCTACTCCACTTATCTACCACCCTCTCAGTAAAGTAGAATGCACCCATTAGTCAGGATCTAAGACTCTCTGCTCAGTTTCAGAGACATTTGGCAGGCTCTGCACTCCGCGCTGTTGCGTAAAATAATAGTAAACAGAGATGTTGGCATCGAGTGGTGAAATCCTGAGAAAACAGACAGCTAAACATACAGCCCCTCCTGCCACCCCCGGGGCATCAAACCAGATCTCTGCCCCTTCCAAACACCCTGATCATGCAGTCAGAGAAACCACAACGCTCTGAGGCTTTAAAATCGTATTTATTATTATTATTATTTAAGAAATATTTGCCCCTCTTGGGGTTGTTGCTTTACCTGCGAGATAAAGTAATGCTGTTCTCATTTGACATCACAGCCAGGAGTGATGTCAGTCAGGGTTTTGTAAGTCATGTTCTGCTTGCGTGGAGGATCTTCATATCGTGAATTTGAATCATTGATCTGTTTAATAAATTAACTCACAGTTTGTCCCCACAATCACCATGGCAACAAGACAAAAACATCGCAAAGCTGGAAGATTAGGGCAAAGTGTGTACAAACAGCGACGCTTCCAAGGCTTCGAAAACCATAGAAACCCGATGTTTTCTGTAGAACTTCACAGACAGTGTGAAGAGAAAGCAGGTGATTCGCTTCTTGGGTTCTCGCCAGAAGCCGCGGCCGCCTTCCCAATAAGTGTTTTTTGCTGTGTTTAGCAATTAGTGTCCCCCCGAGACCCCCAGATATTAACCCTTTAATACCCCCTCACACAGATCCTCGCAGTGACTCGCTGATGGTCGTAGCCAAATGGCTCCAATAACGGTCGTTGTGGAAACCGTGATTTATCAGGGGGTGAAGATATTTTGAATGGAGTCACCTGTATTCAAGCAGGGATATAGCAGGGAGAAAAGCACCCTTCGGGACGCTCAGATATCATCATTAAATCAGAAGATAATCCAAACTGTGTGACCCCGAGAATCTGCCCTGAGATTGGGGTAAAGACCCTGAGAATCTGCCCCTTCCCCCTGAGACTGGGGTAAAGACCCTGAGAATCTGCCCCTTCCCCCTGAGACTGGGGTAAAGACCCTGAGAATCTGCCCCTTCCCCCTGAGACTGGGGTAAAGACCCTGAGAATCTGCCCCTTCCCCCTGAGACTGGGGTAAAGACCCTGAGAATCTGCCCCTTCCCCCTGAGATTGGGGTAAAGACCCTGACGTTCCTTGTCTGTGATATTGGGATGTGTAGAAGTTGCCCCGGTTTCCGGCCCCGGTGTGTCATGCCATTGCCCGTAAGGTCATTGTGAAATCCTGTGTGGCCCCCGGGCGCTCGCGGGTCTCCCGTGTCTGATTTCCTCTGTGAGGAGGAACTGATGGCGCGAGTCATTGCCGCCGCGTGCCGAGCGCTTCCTCTTCCCCTTCCCCGAACTTCACCGATGGGGCTTTCCTGCATTAACACACCGGGGGTAACACGCAGGACCTGCCGCCCCGAGCGCCCATCAAAACTAACCCCTTACCTACCAGCCTCGCCAGTTAACCTTCTACCTGCCACAGCCCAGGCCGTTCCACTCACTGTCAGAACACCCCAATTAACCCCTTTCCCTGCCTAATTTAAGCCGAGGCGTCTTTGGTTTCATGAATGTTTGCGGGGAAATCGTGATTCTGTTAATTGCCGACGGATTCCCGCTGCTCGCTCTGCGTTAGACTTTGTAGAAGTTAAAAGGATTGCGTCGCCCGGGTCTATACAACCTCCTGCTAGCTGCGGAGATGCGCATGCGCGGCTGCTAAATGCATTACCCGGAGCGTGAAAACCCTTTGGGTCCAGAAAAGTGGCTTTTTATGGGCAGGGTACACGGCACTCGCCCCAAAAGCTTGCAATTTAAGGGGAGATCGTAAACCCAAGCTTCACCGGTGTGTTAAAGAGCAGCTCTGCTTTATGGAGCGCTGCGCATGTTAATCCACCTTTAAAGCCGGTTACAGAACCCAAATCCCGTATTTAGGAACCTCTTGAGTTTTGTCTCAGCTGAGCGGGTCGGGGTCCGCAGCACAAAGACCTGGTTTCATGCAGTATCCGGCGGGGGCCCGGAGCCCCTGGGACCTCGGCCAGCCTCATACATTACAAACCAGCCTTTTGTTCCATTAAACGGAGCCCAAAGAATCGGCTGCAGTCCGGCGGCCGCGTTGAGTCCTCGCTGTCATCTAATTAGCCGCGCTGAACTGTTCTAGAGAGGCGTCTGGAAAAAAGTTCTAAATGGTCCCTTCTTCATGCGACTTCCTCCTGGAATGACGGAGCTGTGTCTGAATGAAAAGTGTCTGAATGAAAACAAGCAGCCCCCCCCATTGCCCCATAAGTTGACCGTGACCGGCACAGGACGCTGCTCGGCTTCCTCTCCGCGTTAGTCTGCGATACGGGAGTCCGTTCATTCGTGAGACCCGACCACGCAGACTCCTTCCGCCATCGCCGACGGACCGGGATTCACCATCCCTGCCGCACGCTGGTAAGAACAGCCTGGGGTCTGGCGTTGGCCCAAACCGGGGTCGGTTCCCAGGCGGCCGCTGGGGGTGGACGCTGTTACTGCTTTGTGCTTCTATAGTAATCCGTTATGGATAAACGTGGCGGGTTTAGTCCGATCGTGGACAGCGATCCAGCAGGAGCTCCGTGCCCTGCTTTATTTCTGTGTTCTATGTCCGTGCGTAACGGGGGTCCGCGCTCTCTGTTCTAATGCGGCTTCCCCATTAGTGTGATGGACATCGTTGTAGTGGAACTAAAGGCCGTTCTCTCATCCCATCTCGTGGCCAGCATTACATTTCAACGCTACCTTCTATCATTTGTTATTTTATGATTGCTTTCGGGCCGCGTTGGCGTGTGGGTGCCACGTTCCTGCGGCTGCTGGGGATAGGGGGTGAGATTTTGTGGCTCTGTAACCTGTAGTATCCCCCTCGTCTTCCTCATAATCTCCTTCGCGCGGCCAACGTCGCTTCGTCCTTACAGAGACATAGCCGCCGCTGTGAGCCGGGCACTGCCAATCCCATCATCCTTGGCATGTGGCAGGATGGGGCTGCTGTTCGGCTCACGCGACAGATGATTCATTTCCGTGGTTTTGAACCAGAAGAAAGCGTTCTTCGTATACGCAGCGGCTGTCCGTTTAAATCACACATTTTGGTTGTTTTGCTGCAAAAGGGGTGGTTTTTGGCTTCTCAGAAAACTACTCAGGATAATGAAGAGAACTGAAGATGGGCGGCCAGTGATTATCTATCTCGATATCTTATTCTGCCCAGGCTGCGATGGGTTAAATCAGCTGTGATAAGAAGGAAGCAGCGACGTGTCTTCTAACACCCGGCGCGCATGGAAATGGCCAAGTTCCCTTAATCCCACTTCTGACACCAACAAAAGACTCCGATTTATCCCAGATCGCTGCCAAACTACCCTGTAGAGCGCTGCTTCCCTGCGGAATTAGAATTAATATCTGAAAGGATTACAAATAACGAAAAAGATAATAAAAAAAATGACATTTTTGCGGATGGGGGGTCGAGATTTGAGCGTTGGCTGAATTATGGAAGAAAGGTTTTTATAGACGGACTCGCCGGCGTGCGATAATACGGCCCGAGCGTGTTTATATTACCGGAACATTCAGTCCCCGTGCGTGACGCGCCGCTGGTTAAATGCCGGTGCGTGTCCAAGGGATTCAGCCTGCGCTGGGCAGCGCCGCGGGTTTTCCACTAAAACTTTCACTGCTATAAAAGAGTTTATTTGTCAGAAGTGTCCCGGACTGAATGAGCTGAACGAGTCCAAAAAACCAGGAGGCTCCGGGACGGGCAGGCGGCTGCGGGAAACAAACATCGTTTCTTGGCTCCGTTTCCCGAGACGATGCGCATGCCCCCCCCCCCCGGGGGTCCTCCTGCCGGGCCGGTGACTCGGGTCACTAAATGGCCTTGGCGATAATCCCCCGGCACCGACGCGTTCATCTAGACGCCTCCAGGTGGAAAACCATATCTTTTATTTTGTTCAAAAGCTCTATGTTTGTAGAGCGGACGATGTGGGTGAGAACGTCTGGAATTTGATGGAAAGGTGGTAAATTTGTCTATTTTAATTTATTTGGAGTCTGCTAAGGGGGGGGGTTTAGGTCCGGGGCAGTCTGCAGAGGTCGTGGGGCAGGTCGCTGGAGTGTGGTCAGAAGAAGCATCAGAGCAGACTGTAGAGTTCCGTGAAGCTGCTCGGGTTCCGTGCACGGAATGTTTCCACCTTTTGCATTTGCATCACAATGGATCTCCCGGGGGCCGGTTGGGGGCCGGGGTCGCCTGCAGTTGACTCGCGTCCTGTGTATTCGGAGCTGTTTACCGGGATTAGCGGTTTCCTGCTGTCAGTGCAGCTCCCGGCCGTTCCCAGCTGTCAGTAAAAGGAAACCGTCGGGACAAGCAGTTTATTGGCGGTCGCCGACTATTGTTCTGCCCGCAGAAAACCCTGGAGCTTCGAGTCACGCGCTGAATGCAGCTCCTGGCTAAATGTGGCCCCTGTGAATAAAGCGCGGGGTGAGGGGACACCCATTATTTGCTTGGACCTAAAGGGGTCATCTTGGATACATTGGTACATAATTAACCCCCTCCTTGTCATTAATACTCAATACTGAGTGCAAGCTTTCATAATCTAAACCTTTAACAAAGATTTTCGTCCCTTTCTCTCGGATCTGGGGGATTTTCTTCTGGCTGAAAATTCTTGGCCGTTTGTGAACTTCATACTTTAAATCGTTCTTCGGAATAACACATCCTCTTTTTTTAAAGAAAAATACCATATCTAAAAATGTTTCCATGAAGAGCAACACAAATTCATGGAGTCTGGCTACAGCGATGGCCAACCCTTGGCTTCCCGGCTTTGGTGGACTATGGTGGCCAAAGCGTGGCCATCGTCGCTCTGCCAGACGTGTGGCCCACATGGGATCGTTGGCTGATTGTGGCACGACTTGCTGATCTAGAATGGGAGATTCGGCTCATGGAAGGGATTCTCCCACCATCTGTAATGACGCAATGACTTCATACGACACATACATGAGATAATCGACACGCGTTCCCTGCCCATCGCCATGCAGCAGAAGCGCCCACCAGATACATTGTAGCCGCGTGATGCAAACTGACTCATTTGGCCGGCAGGAGCTTTACGTCTTGAAATGTGTATCGATCGCCATGGTTTCGGGAGGCTTTTGGCCGCCGTCTTGCTCCGTCTTGCTCACGTTCTGGCAGAAGGTGGATTTTTGTGGGACGCGCATCCCGTCCTCCTGTCAAATATTTAACTGCGGCTTTATTTATTCTGAAAATACTCCAAAACGCGTTTTCTCACCCAACCTTGCAAATAAATGTGAAAGTTCTTAAACATACTAGGTGATAAAGGGGCCCCCTGGACCAGTAGGGAAGGGGGTCATGACTGCTGGCTCATGCTCAGGGCATAAGTCAGGGTCCTTTCCATTGGTGGGTAGCGGTAACATTGTTGCAGCTATTAGGGTTATATTGGGGGTAAGAGGTGAATTTTACCTCTTTCTCCTCTGTCACCGGCTACCTTGCAGACGTTCCCCTCCCGCCCGCCCTCATTTTTGTTCTCAATCTGGTGTTTAATTTACGCTCATTCTGGTCTGTCCGGTTATTTATCTATTTGTTACCTTTTTATTTCAACATGTTTTTGTTTATTGTCACGGCTGCGGTCTGGGTCCCCTGGCCAGCACGGAGTTAAAGTAAGCATGGTATGTTTGCCCATAATGGGCTTGGGGAGGCGCGTCCCGTGGCCGGCTGATGGCACCTACGGGGCTAGGACTCTTGGTTCATGTGGAAATTATCTGCCTGTTGGGCTTAGTGCTTAACAGCTGGCAGGTGGTTTTAGGTTTGGTTGTGTGTTTCACCGCTGGCCTGGGGAATGTTTATTCAAATGTTAATAAAGCTGTGGCCAAAAGCCCTTTTCCCACCAATGGTGTCTGTGTCTTTATTTGGGGGGATATGTTGGGGTTAGCTGGGTGTTGGGTTTCTTGACCCGGGCTATGGGCTTAAGCAGTCATGAAGCTGTTATGGTGACCGCAGCCACGACTCTTCCTAAACCTGCTTTTTCTAGAGTGTTCCCAAAATATTGGCCCCTGTAACGACAAACCGAGGGCCGTGACCTGAGGAGGCGGCAGACCCTTTCGCGCAGGATCTGTCGCTTGGGCAGGTTAATGTATAATGATTCTCGTTAGCCGGGGGGTGGTGGTTTGGTCCATTCCTAGACCGTGCTAACCTTTATCAGAGCCGTATGAACGTTACTGGTTTCTACTGGCGCTGAATGTCCGAAACAGCCCTTCAAGTACTCGGTGCTCAGCTAACGGGAATGGCAGAACGCGTCCTCCGAGGGCCCCGACCAACCCTGGCCGGGGGGGAAATATAACGGACTAAGACCCCGTCTCTCCCTGCTTAGGCGCGTTCACTGCCAATTCTTCCTAATAATAAATACGTTTTATTCATCGAGACCCCGGAGCGGCTGAGCTGTTTTTGATGATTTTGTAGCAAATTGAATAAAAACATCCTGGTTCTCCCGCAGTTTCGTTGAAATCGAGGCGTTTGAGGGTCAGCGGATGTTTGCTGCGCAGCGAAGTGCTGACAACTTGGTTTATTAAAAAGAAATCAAATAGGACTAAAGAGCATTTCTTTGTTGACGGGTGTTTTAACCCTTTTATTTCTCGGGGGGCTTAGGTAGGATTATTTTAGATATTACCGTGTGGGGGGGGGGGCGCCCTAGAGGTACCGGGGCAAGTATTGTAACAAGATCAGCCTGGAGGAGCAGACTGGTAACAATGGAGCAATTGGTAGGGACGTTCCACTGGTCGCCACGGTGATTGCACATCTCTAAACACTTTTACGCCCCACAGTTGCTCTTACATATACCTCCCCGGTGTGCCGCAGGAGTGAATGGCAAAAACTGATCTCTAAACGTTACAACTTTTTCTCTACGATCTGATGCTAAAAACTGAATTTCTGCAAGAATTTCTGTGTTTTGATCGATTTCTCTTGTGATTTCACCAGCAATTGAGTCAACCCAATTTCCCCCCCAATAAAGAGCTCCCCGAGTCGGCCAAGACTATAAAGAAATGCCCCGTATTGTCCGATGCCTCCTAGCGAGGCTGTTAATGACTGATCCAACGTGGTTTTATCGTGACCCAGAAGATGTACAAAGTTAGTATTGTCACAGCGACGTTGCCATGGAGACGTATCTGTCTTTTAGTAATAAGTTCCCGTTTTCTGTTATGATTTTTTTGCGTAGTAACAATCACCAGGAAACGAGGTCGATTCTGCCGAGAACGCAATTTCAAAGAGAGGCTTGTAACTTCTCGTGACCTCCTGGACTCTGCTATAAACGGGGGATCATGGATGGGAGTGATAGGAGCTGCAAGTCTATGAATTTCTGTTACTATAAAAATATTATGTATTGGGATGCGTGGATAAATTGGCGGCCAGCCGGGTAGGATGCGTGGATAAATTGGCGAGCCAGCCGGGTAGGATGCGTGGATAAATTGGCGGCCAGCCGGGTAGGATGCGTGGATAAATTGGCGGCCAGCCGGGTAGGATGCGTGGATAAATTGGCGAGCCAGCCGGGTAGGATGCGTGGATAAATTGGCGAGCCAGCCGGGTAGGATGCGTGGATAAATTGGCGAGCCAGCCGGGTAGGATGCGTGGATAAATTGGCGAGCCAGCCGGGTAGGATGCGTGGATAAATTGGCGGCCAGCCGGGTAGGATGCGTGGATAAATTGGCGAGCCAGCCGGGTAGGATGCGTGGATAAATTGGCGAGCCAGCCGGGTGGGATGCGTGGATAAATTGGCGAGCCAGCCGGGTAGGATGCGTGGATAAATTGGCGGCCAGCCGGGTAGGATGCGTGGATAAATTGGCGAGCCAGCCGGGTAGGATGCGTGGATAAATTGGCGAGCCAGCCGGGTAGGATGCGTGGATAAATTGGCGGCCAGCCGGGTAGGATGCGTGGATAAATTGGCGAGCCAGCCGGGTAGGATGCGTGGATAAATTGGCGAGCCAGGCCTGTATAAAGTACGGTTTATGGGGAGAGAAAGTGATCTATCTTATTTACCTATACATTGTACGGGGCCAGCTCAGCTATTATTGCCCTGTTTTCTTGGAACATTCTTGAAGCCCTGGGTGGGCCAGTCCCATTCTTCCTTCGGACCCCCGCATCCTCTCGCTGGCTCCCAGGCACGCGGTTATTTCGACCAATCCGTTGGGTGAGTTTGTGGGACTATTTGTGTTTTGTGGCCCCGCATTTCTCCTTGGATTTACAGAAGCAATTAAATGGAGCAGCAAACAAATCCCCGACACAAACGTATTCCGGAGCCGAGCTTCGTTTACCGGATCCCCGAGACGGATCTCTGCTCGGTCACAGAGCTTGCGGATTGTTTCATGTTTTAAAAGGAATGTTAATTATTCACTGAAGCGCTGACCCTGGATGTACTTTTTATTACTTTTATTTATTACGATGCATTTCTATTATTGCATTATTTCCATGGAAACGGATCTCTTTCGGGGTCAGCTGACAACGGAGACGTCCGATGCCTTATTAATCCTTATTTTGTCAGATGAAGATTCCGTTACTAATTATTAAACGCCAATCGTTGTGCTGCCGTCGGTTACAAAAGGTAATTAGATTTTCAGCGGATCCGAGTGTCCTGTGACGTCCCTCGCAGGAAGCCGGCGGCGGGCGATTCGCCTCCATATATTACACAATGACAGGGACAACAGAGCAAGAGGCGCCACTTCTGGCCCTTCTCTTTGTGTTCGTGCCGGGGGCTGGCTGAGGGTGCTGGGATACTTTGTCTTTTGTGAGAAATTATTAGCAGGAACAGCTAGGCGTGTTTGGTGACATCATGTCTTCAGCATCTCTTGGCTGCTATGATGTCACTTGACGTTTGTGTGACTTGAAGCTGTCCACACACAGGGGTAATTATTGTGCTGCGTTGTGGTGATGAAGGCAGAATGATTGTCGTATACAGGTTATGGACGGGAGGGGTGGCAATGAGGTCACGGCGGTCCGACAGCCCCCGGCCACTGGTTTGGATTGCGCCTTTTAAGCTTTGTTTTATTTCTTTTGGGTCGGAACTTTCGCTTTTTGCTCTGTTTACGAATCCGCTGGTTATTTGCCGGTTCTCGGCGCGGAAGGTGTCGCTCGCTGGGCTCTTTGCGAGGAAGTTCGCTGTCAGGCCTTTCCTGTGTCGATTAGGATGACGGTTTTCTTTCTATTTCATTTATGATTCATCTTCCACGATTTCCTTCTGCATTTTACTTTCTGCCAAAAAAG